>NC_086450.1:129870072-130170072 GCF_028390025.1 Pseudophryne corroboree
AACTGGCTCTACAGAGGCAAGATGTCCACCTCATCATCATCCTCCGATATATCACCGTGTACATCCCCCTCCTCACAGATTATCAATTCGTCCCCACTGGAATCCACCATCTCAGCTCCCTGTGTACTTTGTGGAGGCAATTGCTGCTGGTCAATGTCTCCGCGGAGGAATTGATTATAATTCATTTTAATGAACATCATCTTCTCCACATTTTCTGGATGTAACCTCGTATGCCGATTGCTGACAAGGTGAGCGGCGGCACTAAACACTCTTTTGGAGTACACACTTGTGGGAGGGCAACTTAGGTAGAATAAAGCCAGTTTGTGCAAGGGCCTCCAAATTGCCTCTTTTTCCTGCCAGTATAAGTACGGACTGTGTGACGTGCCTACTTGGATGCGGTCACTCATATAATCCTCCACCATTCTTTCAATGTTGAGAGAATCATATGCAGTGACAGTAGACGACATGTCCGTAATCGTTGTCAGGTCCTTCAGTCCGGACCAGATGTCAGCATCAGCAGTCGCTCCAGACTGCCCTGCATCACCGCCAGCGGGTGGGCTCGGAATTCTGAGCCTTTTCCTCGCACCCCCAGTTGCGGGAGAATGTGAAGGAGGAGATGTTGACAGGTCGCGTTCCGCTTGACTTGACAATTTTCTCACCAGCAGGTCTTTCAACCCCAGCAGACTTGTGTCTGCCGGAAAGAGAGATCCAAGGTAGGCTTTAAATCTAGGATCGAGCACGGTGGCCAAAATGTAGTGCTCTGATTTCAACAGATTGACCACCCGTGAATCCTTGTTAAGCGAATTAAGGGCTCCATCCACAAGTCCCACATGCCTAGCGGAATCGCTCCGTGTTAGCTCCTCCTTCAATGTCTCCAGCTTCTTCTGCAAAAGCCTGATGAGGGGAATGACCTGACTCAGGCTGGCAGTGTCTGAACTGACTTCACGTGTGGCAAGTTCAAAGGGCATCAGAACCTTGCACAACGTTGAAATCATTCTCCACTGCGCTTGAGACAGGTGCATTCCACCTCCTATATCGTGCTCAATTGTATAGGCTTGAATGGCCTTTTGCTGCTCCTCCAACCTCTGAAGCATATAGAGGGCTGAATTCCACCTCGTTACCACTTCTTGCTTCAGATGATGGCAGGGCAGGTTCAGTAGTTTTTGGTGGTGCTCCAGTCTTCTGTACGTGGTGCCTGTACGCCGAAAGTGTCCCGCAATTCTTCTGGCCACCGACAGCATCTCTTGCACGCCCCTGTCGTTTTTAAAAAAATTCTGCACCACCAAATTCAAGGTATGTGCAAAACATGGGACGTGCTGGAATTTGCCCATATTTAATGCACACACAATATTGCTGGCGTTGTCCGATGCCACAAATCCACAGGAGAGTCCAATTGGGGTAAGCCATTCCGCGATGATCTTCCTCAGTTGCCGTAAGAGGTTTTCAGCTGTGTGCGTATTCTGGAAAGCGGTGATACAAAGCGTAGCCTGCCTAGGAAAGAGTTGGCGTTTGCGAGATGCTGCTACTGGTGCCGCCGCTGCTGTTCTTGCGGCGGGAGTCCATACATCTACCCAGTGGGCTGTCACAGTCATATAGTCCTGACCCTGCCCTGCTCCACTTGTCCACATGTCCGTGGTTAAGTGGACATTGGGTCCAGCTGCATTTTTTAGGACACTGGTGAGTCTTTTTCTGAGGTCCGTGTACATTTTCGGTATCGCCTGCCTAGAGAAGTGGAACCTAGATGGTATTTGGTAACGGGGGCACACTGCCTCAATAAATTGTCTAGTTCCCTGTGAACTAACGGCGGATACCGGACGCACGTCTAACACCAACATAGTTGTCAAGGCCTCAGTTATCCGCTTTGCAGCAGGATGACTGCTGTGATATTTCATCTTCCTCGCAAAGGACTGTTGAACAGTCAATTGCTTACTGGAAGTAGTACAAGTGGGCTTACGACTTCCCCTCTGGGATGACCATCGACTCCCAGCAGCAACAACAGCAGCGCCAGCAGTAGTAGGCGTTACACGCAAGGATGCATCGGAGGAATCCCAGGCAGGAGAGGACTCGTCAGAATTGCCAGTGACATGGCCTGCAGGACTATTGGCATTCCTGGGGAAGGAGGAAATTGACACTGAGGGAGTTGGTGGGGTGGTTTGCGTGAGCTTGGTTACAAGAGGAAGGGATTTACTGGTCAGTGGACTGCTTCCGCTGTCACCCAAAGTTTTTGAACTTGTCACTGACTTATTATGAATGCGCTGCAGGTGACGTATAAGGGAGGATGTTCCGAGGTGGTTAACGTCCTTACCCCTACTTATTACAGCTTGACAAAGGGAACACACGGCTTGACACCTGTTGTCCGCATTTCTGTTGAAATAGTTCCACACCGAAGAGCTGATTTTTTGGGTATTTTCACCAGGCATGTCAACGGCCATATTCCTCCCACGGACAACAGGTGTCTCCCCGGGTGCCTGACTTAAACAAACCACCTCACCATCAGAATCCTCCTGGTCAATTTCCTCCCCAGCGCCAGCAACACCCATATCCTCCTCATCCTGGTGTACTTCAACACAGACATCTTCAATCTGACTATCAGGAACTGGACTGCGGGTGCTCCTTCCAGCACTTGCAGGGGGCGTGCAAATGGTGGAAGGCGCATGCTCTTCACGTCCAGTGTTGGGAAGGTCAGGCATCGCAACCGACACAATTGGACTCTCCTTGTGGATTTGGGATTTCGAAGAATGCACAGTTCTTTGCGGTGCTACTGCTTTTGCCAGCTTGAGTCTTTTCATTTTTCTAGCGAGAGGCTGAGTGCCTCCATCCTCATGTGAAGCTGAACCACTAGCCATGAACATAGGCCAGGGCCTCAGCCGTTCCTTGCCACTCCGTGTGGTAAATGGCATATTGGCAAGTTTACGCTTCTCCTCCGACAATTTTATTTTAGGTTTTGGAGTCCTTTTTTTACTGATATTTGGTGTTTTGGATTTGACATGCTCTGTACTATGACATTGGGCATCGGCCTTGGCAGACGACGTTGCTGGCATTTCATCGTCTCAGCCATGACTAGTGGCAGCAGCTTCAGCACGAGGTGGAAGTGGATCTTGATCTTTCCCTAATTTTGGAACCTCAACATTTTTGTTCTCCATATTTTAATAGGCACAACTAAAAGGCACCTCAGGTAAACAATGGAGATGGATGGATACTAGTATACAATTATGAATGGACTGCCGAGTGCCGACACAGAGGTAGCTACAGCCGTGGACTACCGTACTGTACTGTGTCTGCTGCTAATATAGACTGGTTGATAATGAGATGTAGTATGTATGTATAAAGAAGAAAGAAAAAAAAACCACGGGTAGGTGGTATACAATTATGGATGGACTGCCGAGTGCCGACACAGAGGTAGCTACAGCCGTGGACTACCGTACTGTACTGTGTCTGCTGCTAATATAGACTGGTTGATAATGAGATGTAGTATGTATAAAGAAGAAAGAAAAAAAAAACACGGGTAGGTGGTATACAATTATGGATGGACTGCCAAGTGCCGACACAGAGGTAGCTACAGCCGTGGACTACTGTACTGTACTGTGTCTGCTGCTAATATAGACTGGATGATAATGAGATGTAGTATGTATGTATAAAGAAGAAAGAAAAAAAAAACACGGGTAGGTGGTATACAATTATGGACGGACTGCCGAGTGCCGACACAGAGGTAGCTACAGCCGTGGACTACCGTACTGTACTGTGTCTGCTGCTAATATAGACTGGATGATAATGAGATGTAGTATGTATAAAGAAGAAAGAAAAAAAAACCACGGGTAGGTGGTATACAATTATGGATGGACTGCCGAGTGCCGACACAGAGGTAGCTACAGCCGTGGACTACCGTACTGTACTGTGTCTGCTGCTAATATAGACTGGTTGATAATGAGATGTAGTATGTATGTATAAAGAAGAAAGAAAAAAAAACCACGGGTAGGTGGTATACAATTATGGACGGACTGCCGAGTGCCGACACAGAGGTAGCTACAACCGTGGACTACCGTACTGTACTGTGTCTGCTGCTAATATAGACTGGATGATAATGAGATGTAGTATGTATAAAGAAGAAAGAAAAAAAAAACCACGGGTAGGTGGTATACAATTATGGATGGACTGCCGAGTGCCGACACAGAGGTAGCTACAGCCGTGGACTACCGTACTGTACTGTGTCTGCTGCTAATATAGACTGGATGATAATGAGATGTAGTATGTATAAAGAAGAAAGAAAAAAAAAACCACGGGTAGGTGGTATACAATTATGGATGGACTGCCGAGTGCCGACACAGAGGTAGCTACTGCCGTGAACTACCGTACTGTGTCTGCTGCGACTGGATGATAAATAATGATATAAAAAATATATATATATCACTACTGCAGCCGGACAGGTATATATTATATAATGTCGGACCTGCTGGACACTGTCTGTCAGCAGAATTAGTTTTTTTATAGAATAAAAAAAAAAAAACACACAAGTCACACGACGAGTGTTTAACTTTTTCAGGCAATCACAATATAGTATACTATACTGGTGGTCAGTGTGGTCAGGTCACTGGTCAGTCACACTGGCAGTGGCACTCCTGCCTGCAGCAAAAGTGTGCACTGTTTAATTTTAATAATATGTATGTACTCCTGGCTCCTGCTATAACCTATAACTGCTCCCCAGTCTCACCCACAATTAAGCTGTGTGAGCACAGTCAGATATTATACATAGATGATGCAGCACACTGGGCTGAGCACAGATATGGTATGTGACTGAGGGGTAGATTTATTAAGCTCGGTGAAGTGATAAAGTGGAAGGTGATAAAGTACCAGCCAATCAGATCCTAACTTCCATGTCACAGGCTGGATTTGAAAAATGACAGTTAGGAGCTGACTGGCTGGTCCTTTATCACCTTCCAATTTATCACTTCACTGAGCTTAATAAATCTGCCCATGAGTCACTGTGTATCGTTTTTTTCAGGCAGAGAACGGATTATATTAAATAAAACTGCACTGGTGGTCACTGGTCAGTGGTCAGTCACTAGTAAACTCTGCACTCTCTAGTACTCCTAAGCTCCAGTAAATCAAGTGTCTCTGTCTCAATCTCACTCTCTCTCTTCTAATCTAAATGGAGAGGACGCCAGCCACGTCCTCTCCCTATCAATCTCAATGCACGTGTGAAAATGGCGGCGACGCGCGGCTCCTTATATAGAATCCGAGTCTCGCGATAGAATCCGAGCCTCGCGAGAATCCGACAGCGTCATGATGACGTTCGGGCGCGCTCGGGTTAACCGAGCAAGGCGGGAAGATCCGAGTTGCTCGGACCCGTGTAAAAAAACATGAAGTTCGGGCGGGTTCGGATTCCGAGGAACCGAACCCGCTCATCTCTAATATATATATATATATATATATATACATACAGGATAGACACACACACACACACATACATAGCTCGTGCAGTGTGCTGTATGTATATGTATATATATATATATATATATGTATACTTTGCTGTTTTTATATATATATATATATATATATATATATATATAGTACATAGTCAGAACCTCCCCCTCCCCCCCCCCCCCACCCCGCCCTGAAAATCCTGCATTTGCCACTATGTCAGGGGTCCTAATGCATGCCAGCTGAAATCACCAAATCATAACAGAGTCACTGTTGCTTTGGACTGTCTTAGGTTGGCATGCGGGCCCATTGCTTTGTGGGTTTTTCTCCGCATGTGTTATTGTCCATCTGCATGAAACAGTAAAACCTTGATTCATCAGACCAGACTAGACGATTCCATTAATCTTGCATCCAGTGGCAGTTTTCACAAGTCAAGGTGATGCGCAGAGCCTAGTACCATCAGCAATGGGACTCTTTGAATGCCAATTTTACTTGTGGCCCCAGGATTACATTTTGCTTTTACCTTCAGCATTTTCACACACCGGTCGTATGTTAGAATGCATGCCAGATGACACTGTCCATGAATGTCCTGAGTTTTTCGTGTATGTTAGGTGTCTTGCCTGGAGTTGTTTAGTTGCAGTACATGTTTATAGTGTTGCATGTGACCAATGATTGGAGACTTACAATAAAGTGAGGGTATATAAAGGAATTTTTATTCTTTTTTTCTGACTTGATACCCATCTAATTTCTCCATATTAATAATATGTGAACATATCATCTTATGCTTTATTCAATAGGTTGCTTTTACGTATAATCAACAAGCATTCCTACTGGTCAACTGTAGTAAAAACCTACAGTATTTTTGATGTGGTAAGCAGGTATGATTATAGAGTAAGTGATGATTTTGGATTAAATCTGTCTGGAAGGTTGCACATGGTTAGTGATGGATTCATGTAACCTGTGGTGTTTATCTCCTGCTTACACAATTATACAAAAACAAAATTACATTGATCTCCAAAATTATTGCAACTCCTGGACTCTTAAGGAAGGTCACTTTTTCCCATCCCATTCCCTCTACAAGCTGCTGTCTAAGAGGCGTTGTTGTACTATATGACAATATTGGTTGCGGTGTAGTTTTTGTGTGTCAGACGGGCGCTAGAGAGAGAACTCCAACTGTTATGGTTAAATAGAGGCATAAGATTTTCGTTTGATGCTATTTTGTATAATACCTTTGATTCACCATTTTTTTTAGTAGACAGGAAAACTATGGTTGGCTTAACTGATAATGCCATCCATCAGATTGTGTTGTCCACCCAAGGCTGGTGCTACCAATAGACAGCTTTAGGTAACTGCCGAGGCCATTGACCCATAGGGGGCATTGCAGAGTCTGCCTACAACATGTTGCCAGTGACAGTCACAGATCTTATAAGCTATGGCGCCTCTACCCCAGTACAGCCTTTAATTAGGTTGACCGTTAATAGGTCGACCCCATATGGATGACATGGTAAAGGTCGACTGGATCAAAAAGACAACAGGATCATTTGGTGAACAGGTAAAATGTAGACACAGGAAACGGTTGACAGATACGATAGGTGGACACAAAAATGGTTGACACAAAAAAAATGGTCGACAGAACATTTGAAAGGTTTTTTTGTGTCATTTTCTCCATTAAAGCACATGGAACCCCAATTAGTGTTCCACGTTTGCTCACCATGCTTTAGGTAAGGGGCCTCGCTCCACTACCGCAGTGCTTGGCACAGGTTACTATTCCCAATCGTAGTCTGCGTAGATGATAAAGTAGAAAAAAGTAGAAAAAAGCTTTTACTGAATTATGTATTTAGATTGAGTAATTGATTGATTGATTGATTGATTGATTGATTAATTGATTGGTTGGTTTTTAATATAATCATCAGAGTTTTTTTAAAGATACTTAAACAGCTCAAAAAGTTTTCTGGATAAGGATTTTTTCCCCCCAGTAATTTGGAGCAGTATAGAATCTGTTAAACAGTGCTAAAAATGTGTTTCATCTACTGTCTGGCATTCCCTGTATAATTAAGTGGTATAACACAGCTCCTCAAAGTAACTGTAGGCTCTATGATCACGTCTTTTCTTTTTTCTTCACTATTTGTCAGAGCTAGCCCAGGAAGTAGGTGACTGAGAGTGTTAGTACTACCTGCTAAAGTCACATTACAGTATAATGGCTACAATAGCATAATGCAACAAAGGGTTATATTAGTGGTTATGGTCCGTCGAGTAACCTCACCGCTGACCGCAAAGTTCCCACCATTGGATACAATGTAGCGCCTATGCGCTACACTGTATCTCTGCCGTGCGCAGCCTGACTGACAGCTCAGGAGCGCACAGGCAATTAGGAGAGTGCCACGACGTGGCGCTCCCTGATTGGCTGAAGGGACCCTCTGTGACAGGAGTCACGGGGGGTCTCGGCAGTCGGGGAAAGAGGTCCCATGTGTAAACATGGGACCCCTTTCAGTGCGTGGTTCGGGTTTTTCGGTTTGTTTTTTTGCCAAGTACGTGGATTACAAGCTCAGAAGAGGACCAATCTACACTGGATTTTTGTGAGTATAATTTTATTTTCAGGTACCCCATGGATTCTACTTGGAGAAGTGGACCGACCCTCGTGTGAACATAGGTAAGTATGTGTGAATGTAGGTGTGCATGTATGTAATAAAGTTTACTTTCAAGGTGTGTGAGTTCTGTTTTTATTTGGGTATTTTTTTTGTAGTAGTACTACAGGTACCAGCGGGCCAGTTTTTCCACCGCATGCTGGTACTTGTGGTTCTCCAAGTACCAGCTTGCGGGGGAGGCTTGCTGGTACTTGTAGTACTGCTACAAAAAACAATATTCTTATTTTTACACATGGCTATCAGCCCCCCATCCGCAGACCTTGGATGGGGGGGACAGCCTCGGGCTTCACCCCTGGCCCTTGGGTGGCTGGAGGGGGGGGACCCCTTGATTTAAGGGGTCCTCACTCCTCCAGGTTACCCCAGCCAGAGGTGACTAGTTAGTGATTTAATGCCAGGGCCGCAGGGACCTATATAAAAGATTCCCCCGGCTGTGGCATTATCTCTCTGACTAGTGGAGCCCGGTGCTGGTGTTAAAAATACGGGGGACCCCTACGCTTTTTGTCCCCCATATTTTTGGCACCAGGACCAGGCGCAGAGCCCGGTGCTGGTTGTTAAAATATGGGTGAACCCCTGTCAATTTTTCCCCCATATTTTTGCAACCAGGACCGGCTCAAAGAGCCCGAGGCTGGTTGTGCTTAGGAGGGGGGACCCCACGCAATTTTTTTCTTGATTTTTAACACTTTATTTTTTTTTTTTAAAGGTGCACAATGAAGCCCTGCACGGATCTCACAGATCCGGCCGGGATTCCTTGTGTTTTGTCAGGCAGTGTTTTACTCATCACTCCCGTAAAACACTGCCTGACATTACAAATCACATCGACATCGGAAAAGATGAATGTTGCAAACTCGGCAGCTTAGTAAATGACCGTATCAGGATTCAAAAAGTTGCAGTAAAATGCACCCGATACCATTCGAGTTCAAACATCCTTAAAAACGGCTAAAACACGAATATTAGTAAATATACCCCAATGTCTCCAGTATAGTGCCAGATACACATAATGTGCAGTGCCAGATAGACATGATATGCCCCCCAGCAGTGCCAGCTACACATGAAATGCCCCGCAGCAGTGCCAGCTACACATGACATGCCCTGCAGCAGTGCCAGCTACACATGACATGCCCCCTAGCAGTGCCAGCTAAACACAATATGCCCCCCAGCAGTGCCAGCTACACATGATAGTGTTCACTTTTTAGGGCAGGGTGCTGATCACAGGGTGAGCAAATTTTTAAGTTAGGAGGGCAAAGTGATGTACATACTGTAATGCTTGGAGCTCCCCTATCTTTCAGCGCGCAGCAAAAATTTAGGGGCGTTGCTTCGTGGGGAAGGTGCGTGGCCACATAATAGTGACAATTCGCATTACACCACACAGTAGTGCAGCTAATACACATTGCACCAGGTAGAACCTCCTTGACACTTTGAGCCAGGCAGAGCACGTTAGACACTTTGCGCCAGGCAGAGCACGTTAGACACTTTGCGCCAGGTAGAGCACTGAGACACACTGCACCAGGAAGAGCACTGAGACACATTGCCTAGCCACAGACGCCTAGCGGGAACACTACATGATATGCTCCCAAGCAGTGCCAGCTACACATGACATGCCCCCAGCAGTGCCAGCAACACGTGACATGCCCCCCAGCAGTGCCAGATACATGTGACATGCCCCCCAGCAGTGCCAGATACACGTGACATGCCCCCCCAGCAGTGCCAGCTACACGTGACATGCCCCCCAGCAGTGCAAGATACATAAATGGCCACACAGTGCAGATATGCCCCCACAGTGCCAGATACACATGACATGCCCCCACATTGCCAGATGCATAAATGCCCCCACATTGCCAGATGCATAAATGCCCCCACAGTGCAGATATGCCCCCACAGTGCCAGATACATAAATGCCCCCCAGTTCCAGATACATAAATGACCCCACAGCTTCAGATACATGAGTGCCCCCACAGTGCCAGATACATAAATGACCCCACAGTGCAGATATGCCCCCACAGTTCCAGATACATAAATGACCCCACAGTTCCAGATACATAAATGACCCCAGAGTGCCAGATACATAAGTGCCCCTCAGTTCCAGATACATATGTGCCCCCACAGTGCCAGATACATAAGTGCCCCCACAGTGCCAGATACATAAGTCCCCCCACAGTGCCAGATACATAAATGCCCCCACAGTGCCAGATACATAAATGCCCCCAGTGTCAGATACATAAATGTCCCCAGTACCAGAAACATAAATGCCCCCACAGTGCAGATATGCCCCCACAGTGCTAGATACATAAGTGCCCCCACAGTGCCAGATACATAAATGCCCCCACAGTGCAGATATGACCCCATAGTGTCAGATATGACCAACAGTGCCCGATCCATAAATGCACTTGCAAGTCACAATACCTGCGGTGCTGGGAGCCGGGAGGGGGAGTCCTGCTGAGGGCGCGGGCGGACTGCTCAAAACTCCTGTGTGCGCGATATGCGCGCTGCACGGTGCCGGCATCTGACGTCAGACGCCGGTGCCGCACAGCACGCGCCACATAGCGCGCACACAAGAGGCCGGGACACTGCAGGCTGGCTCCAGGCACGAATATGGTGGCGCCAGCGTGCGGCGACCCATTAAGGGTACAGCATACCCTTAAGAATTTAGCCGTGGGTACACCACTGCTTACCCATTGCCGTTGGGTCTCCGCTTCCTCCACTGCTGCTCACCGCACTGCTGCTGTGAGGGGAGGAGAGTGCAGCGTGCAACTCTCCTGCCCGTCAGTGTCTACGTTCAATTTGGCGCCGGCCCGTGAGCCAATCAGAGTTCGCGGACCGGCAGCCAAGGCTCCTGATTTGCTGCCGGGCCGCGAGCTTTGATTGGCTCATGGATCAGCACCTGTTATGCACACCAGTGCCAGCAGGAATGTACTGGTGTCTGAACGGAGAGGGATGCAAAACAAATGAACTCACAGACAGACTGGGGAATATGACATTACATACACAGAAGGTGATAGGGTAACAAAATAAACACAAAGTGAACAGAGAAGCCCAAAGGCTAAGAAACTGGGTGTCTCCCTAGTATTAGGAATGCTCAGATGGAAAGAAGCGAGATGTTGTGATTTAATACGTAGAGAACCCGAAATGCTGTTGCTAAGGGCAACAGCAAAACCCTAAAGGGTTACCAACGGGTGTGGCAGTAAACTCCTTGGTCAGAGATGGAATAATAGACACAAGGAGAGTCTCCACAATCCTAATCTTCACTTGCAGTGCACTGGTTCAGCTTACTGCCACTAAACTGACACCTGAACACCTTGCACAGTGAGAAAGGATTTTGGCAGGCAAGTCTGAGAATACAGCCGCAAACTTGCTAGGTTCACAGAGTAGCAAAAGAACCCCAGCAGGTTAAACGACTGACTCCAGTCTTACTGCTAGGTCTGGATTGGCAGAGTGTAATACCAAATCCCAAGGCCTATTTGCAGTAAGCAACAAACAAATACAAAGTTTACACAGTACTAGCTAGCTTTCAGGAACTGACTAACCAACAAAGATTCAGCAGCATCTGCCTAACCTGAGAAGAGGGTTTATATAGCAGGTGCTGTCCACGCCCCACTCAGACCTCACAGACTGTGAGCACAAAAACCAGCACCGGATCCCCTGCCGTGCACAGAGCCTGTAACCACTGCACAGCAAAAGACCCGAACCGGAGTATCAGCTACGCTCAGGTTACTCCGCTAGCACTTGTCTCCCGGTTGCCATGATGATGTGGCAGCACAGAGCAGGAGACCCTAACAGTACCCCCCCTCTGACGAGGGGTCAAAGAACCCCTACCACCGGGTTTATCGGGGAACTGCGAGAAGAAAGAGCGTAACAGTCTGGGGGCATGAAGATCACAACTGCGCACCCACGACCGCTCCTCCGGGCCATACCCCTTCCAGTGCACCAAAAATGACAGCCGACCCCGAACCATCTTGGAGTCAAGAATCCTTTCAACAACAAACTCCCTCTGGCCACGTATCAGAAGAGGGGAAGGTCTTCCACTGGAAGAAGGATTACTAATCGCCCGTTTTAAAAGGGAACAATGAAATGTTTTATTGATACCCAAAGAACGGGGTAGATCTAACTGAAATGCCACCGGATTGATAACCCTAGTGATCTTATAAGGACCAATGAACCGGGGGCCTAACTTATGAGATGGCTGTCTCAACTTCAAATTCTTGGTAGACAACCAGACGAAGTCTCCTAATTTGAAGCTGCAGGGTCTCTTCCGCTTATCAAAAACCCTTTTGGTCACTAATGACACAGACACAAGGGCTTTCTTCACTTTCCTCCAAATACCTCTAAGGACCGAAACCACAGAGGAACCACCAGGCGTGAAGTCCAGGGGGTCAAAAGAATTGGCCTTAGGATGATGCCCATACACACAAAGGAAGGTAGAGATCCCTGTAGCAGAGTGAGCCGCGTTGTTATAGGCAAACTCCGCCATGGACAGATGAGCAACCCAGTCAGTCTGACACTTGGAGACATAACACCTGAGGAACTGCTCCAAGGACTGGTTCACCCTTTCAGTCTGCCCATTAGACTGCAGATGGTAGCCTGACGACAAGCTGACAGAAATCTGGAGATCGGAACAAAATGCCCTCCAGAATTTGGCCACAAACTGAGATCCGCGGTCAGAGACCACATCAAGTGGCAACCCGTGGAGGCGCACAACATGCAGCATAAATAATTCAGACAGGCGTCTGGCCGATGGCAGCCCAACCAATGGAACGAAGTGCGCCATCTTCGAAAACCTGTCAACGACAACCCAGATGGCTGTCATCCCCGAGGATTTGGGCAAGTCCACCACAAAATCCATTGAAATGTGAGTTCATGGCTTAGATGGAATAGAGAGTGGATGTAATGGGCCAACAGGAACCCCTCTAGGAGTCTTATTTCAGGCACAGATGTCACATGCCCGAACCCACTGATCCACATCCTTAGCCACCGAGGGCCACCACACCGCCCTAGATAGCAACTCCCGAGTTCTGGCAATACCCGGGTGACCTGCCGACTTCTTGGCATGGAATTCCAGGAACACTCGCTGTCTTAACCTAGGAGGCACAAACAAAAGACCTACCGGAAGGTCTGGAGGAGCCTGCTCCTGTGCTCTAAGGACTAATGACAAGAGGTCCTGGGTAATGCCCACTTTAATACATGATGGGGACACAATGGGCAATGGCTCCTCGGTGGTCTCCTGGATTGGAGCAAAACTCCGCGAGAGCGCATCAGCCTTGATGTTTTTTGACCCAGGGCGATATGTTATCAAAAAATTAAAGCGAGCAAAAAAACAAAGCCCATCGTGCCTGCCTGGCATTGAGGCGCTTCGCTGACTCTAAATATGCCAAATTCTTATGGTCGGTGAGAATTGAGACCACAAACTTAGCCCCCTCAAGCCAGTGTCTCCACTCCTCGAGTGCATCCTTAATAGCCAACAATTCCCGGTTACCCACGTCATAATTCATCTCGGCAGGCGAAAATTTACGGGAAAAGTAAGCACAGGGATGAAGGCGATTATCAGACACCCCCATCTGAGAGAGCACTGCCCCAATACCCATCTCAGAGGCATCCACCTCCACCACAAAAGGACGCTCTGGATCTGGGTGTCGCAGCACCTTGGCCGAGACAAATGCCCTTTTGAGACGGGCAAAAGCTGCTTTGGCCTCACAAGACCAGTGAGCAACATCCGCCCCTTTCTTAGTGAGTACCACCAAGGGCGCCACTATAGACGAAAATCCAGCGATAAATCGTCTATAAAAATTCGCAAAGCCCAGAAAACGCTGAAGCGCCTTCAAACTAGTGGGCTGCACCCAATCCAGGACTGCCTGTACCTTGGAACCCTCCATTTGGAAACCTTCTGGAGAGATAATATATCCTAGAAATGCGATTTGCTGAACTTCAAATTCGCACTTCTCCAGCTTCGCCCCAAGCCGGTGGTCTCTGAGTTTCTGGAGGACTAAGTGTACATGCTTCCGATGTTCCTCCAGGGAATGGGAGAAGATTAGGATGTCATCTAAGTATACTACTAAGAATCTATCCAAATATTCCCTGAGCACATCGTTCATGAAGTCCTGGAAGACTGCCGGGGCATTACAGAGCCCAAAAGGCATCACCAAATATTCATAGTGCCCTGAGTGGGTATTAAAGGCAGTCTTCCATTCATCCCCCTCTCTTATTCGGATTAGATTGTACGCACCACGTAGGTCAATCTTAGAAAAAATGGTGGCCGTACGAAGCTGGTCAAACAAGACCGAAATGAGAGGCAGTGGGTATGAGTTTTTAATCGTGATACGGTTCAATTCCCTGAAGTCGATGCAGGGTCGCAACGAACTGTCCTTTTTACCCACGAAGAAGAACCCCGACCCAACTGGAGACTGTGAAGGTCTGATAAATCCCTTAGCCAAGTTCTCCTGAATGTACTCTGCCATAGCCTGAGTCTCAGGACGTGACAGGGAGTACAACCTGCTCTTGGGAAGCTTAGCATTCGGCAACAAATTAATGGCACAGTCATAGGGGCGATGGGGAGGTAGTACCTCTGCAACTCTTTTGGAGAACACGTCCGCAAAATCTGCATAACATTCTGGCAATCCTGGCAAACTTAGCTGCGAAAGCCTGACTGGAAGGCTCAAGCAACTCCTGAAACAATCAGTACCCCAACTAAGAATCTCCCCAGAGACCCAGTCAAATTGAGGATTGTGGGCCCTTAACCAGGGTAACCCCAACACCAATGGGGCAAAAGTACAGACAGTCACATAAAAGGACAATTTTTCAGAGTGTGTGGCTCCAATAAACAAAGAAATCTGGCTAGTGCAAGAGGTAATTTTACCCTGGGATAATGGTTCCCCGTTTAACCCACAAATCTCAATTTCCGTTGCCAAGGGTACTAAGGGAACAGAGTGTTTCAGGGCGAATTGGCGGTCCATAAAAACCCAGTCGGCCCCACTGTCCACAAAGGCCTCAGTCTTGACAGTTTGACCGAGGATCTTCAAGGTCACCGGAATGATAAAAGTCTTCTTGGGAAATTCTGACTTCTGGCCTGACAGGATATTTCCCATCACCCTCAGGCCCTGAAGTTTTCCGGCTTTTCTGGGCATGATACTACCACATGACCTTTATTCCCACAGTACAAACATAACCCCTGCTGTCTCCTCCGCGTCTTCTCACGCGAGGAGAGGCGGATAGCCCCAATCTGCATAGGCTCCTCGGAAAATTCCTGAGTCTGAGGTTCCCTTGGGAAAGAAGGAAACCTCGGTCTCCCTTTCAAGCCTGCGCTCTCTCAGCCGTCTATCCACCCGAATGGATAACTGCATGAGCTGATCCAAGCTATCAGGCAAGGGATATTGTACCAGTTGGTCTTTTAACTGGTTAGAAAGACCTCTTCGGTACTGGTGTCTCAGGGCTGGGTCATTCCACTGGGTATCATGGGCCAACCTCCGAAACTCCATACAATAAACCTCAACTGGCCTTCGCCCTTGCTTAAGGATCGAAATCTGAGCCTCGGCTGAGGCCGTCTTGTCAGGGTCATCATACAACATGCCCAGTGCCGTAAAAAAAGCATCAACACTTTTAAGCGACGGACAGTCAGGCTGCAACCCATTAGCCCAGACCTGTGGGTCTCCTTGTAGCAAGGAAATCACTATGCCCACCCGCTGAATCTCCGACCCAGAAGACTGAGGCCTAAGCTGGAAATATAGCTTGCAGCTCTCCTTGAAACAAAAGAACTGCGAGCGATCTCCAAAAAAACGATCCGGGAGATTTACTTTCGGCTCCTTAACCCCTGAAGGTACTGCTGCTGCGGGAGCTCCGCCAGCGGCCTGCGAGGTGTGCATTTTAATGGACAAATCATTAAATTGTCGAGTCAGGACCTGCACCTGATCGACCACCTGTTGCAAAGTATTTTGAGGGGTATGCTCCATATTCCCACAAAATTTCAACAGGAGTATTAGGCTGCTGAATATGTTATGCACACCAGTGCCAGCAGGAATGTACTGGTGTCTGAACGGAGAGGGATGCAAAACAAATGAACTCACAGACAGACTGGGGAATATGACATTACATACACAGAAGGTGATAGGGTAACAAAATAAACACAAAGTGAACAGAGAAGCCCAAAGGCTAAGAAACTGGGTGTCTCCCTAGTATTAGGAATGCTCAGATGGAAAGAAGCGAGATGTTGTGATTTAATACGTAGAGAACCCGAAATGCTGTTGCTAAGGGCAACAGCAAAACCCTAAAGGGTTACCAACGGGTGTGGCAGTAAACTCCTTGGTCAGAGATGGAATAATAGACACAAGGAGAGTCTCCACAATCCTAATCTTCACTTGCAGTGCACTGGTTCAGCTTACTGCCACTAAACTGACACCTGAACACCTTGCACAGTGAGAAAGGATTTTGGCAGGCAAGTCTGAGAATACAGCCGCAAACTTGCTAGGTTCACAGAGTAGCAAAAGAACCCCAGCAGGTTAAACGACTGACTCCAGTCTTACTGCTAGGTCTGGATTGGCAGAGTGTAATACCAAATCCCAAGGCCTATTTGCAATAAGCAACAAACAAATACAAAGTTTACACAGTACTAGCTAGCTTTCAGGAACTGACTAACCAACAAAGATTCAGCAGCATCTGCCTAACCTGAGAAGAGGGTTTATATAGCAGGTGCTGTCCACGCCTTACTCAGACCTCACAGACTGTGAGCACAAAAACCAGCACCGGATCCCCTGCCGTGCACAGAGCCTGTAACCACTGCACAGCAAAAGACCCGAACCGGAGTATCAGCTACGCTCAGGTTACTCCGCTAGCACTTGTCTCCCGGTTGCCATGACGACGTGGCAGCACAGAGCAGGAGACCCTAACAGCACCTAATTGAAGGTAGACACCCGCACCACCGCCGGGGACTGAGGGGCAGGAGAGGCGCACGCTGCGCTCTCCTCCCCTCATACACAGGACAGCAGCAGCGCGGTAAGCAGCAGGGGAAGGGGGGGGGCACCGTGAGGACATGTGTTCCTGGCACTGGGGGCATATCTGGCACTGTGGGGACGTGTGTATCTGGCACTGGGGGCATTTCTGCATCTGGCACTGGGGGCATCTCTGTATCTGGCACTTGGGGCATATCTGGCACTGGGGGCATATCTGGCACTGTGGGGGCATTTCTGTATCTGGCACTGGGGGCATATCTGGCACTGTGGGGACATGTGTATTTGGCACTGGGGGCATTTCTGTATCTGGCACTTGGGGCATATCTGGCACTGGGGGCATATATGTATCTGGCACAGGGGGCATATCAGGCACTAGGTGCATATCTGACACTGTGTGGGCACTTCTGTATCTGGCACTGGAGGGCAATATATATCTGGCACTCTGGGGGCATTTGTGTATCTGGCACTGTGGTGCAATGTGTATCTGGCACCAGTGCCGTAACTAGACATTTTAGCGCTGTGTACAAGAAACGGCATCAGCGCCCCCCCCCCCTTAACGTAAACCGGATGAAGTGCGCACCGTAAATATAGTGGCTTTACGTGAAAGGGGTGTGGCCACAAAATAATAGCAATTCATAATGGTGCACAGTAGTCTCCATTATTCAAATTACGCCGCACAGTAGCGCCACTACACCAGGTAGAGCCCCTTTTTACACATTACGGCAGACAGCGTCCCCTTTTTACACATTACGGCAGACAGCATCCCCTTTTAACACATTACGGCAGACAGCGCCTCATTTTTACACATTACGGCAGACAGAGTCCCCTTTTTATACATTACGGCAGACAGCGCCTCCTTTTTACACATTACGTCAGACAACGCCTCCTTTTAACACATTACGGCAGACAGCGTCCCCTTTTTTACACATTATGGTAGACAGCGTCCCCTTTCTACACATTACAGCAGACAGCGTCCCCTTTTTACCCATTACAGCAGACAGCGCCTCCTTTTTACACATTACGGTGGACAGCGTCCCCTTTTTACACATTACGGCAGACAGCGTCCCCTTTATACACATTACGGCAGACAGAGTCCCCTTTTTACACATTATGGCAGACAGCGTACACCTTTTACACGTTACGGTAGACAGCGTCCCCTTTTACACGTTACGGTAGGATAGGTCCCTTTTTACACATTATGGTAGGCAGAGTCCCCCTTACACCCCCCCCCCCCGCTACCCTTAGAGTGTAGTGTAGTGTAGTGAAGTGTACTGTGGTGTAGTGTAGTGTAGTGTAGTGTACTGTAGTGAAGTGTAATGTAATATACTGTAGTGTAGTGTACTGTAGTGAAGTGTAGTGTAATATAGTGTAGTGAAGTGTAGTGTAATATAATGTAGTGTAGTATAGTGTAGTGTAGTGTAGTATAGTGTAGTGTAGTGTCTGTGTAGGCACTTACGTGCTGTTGCCGGCTCCTGACTCCTCCTGTCCACTTCACAGGCAGCAGAGAACTCAGCCGCAGTGCTGCCGGGACCTCAGCAGCAGGGAAGGCTTAAGCTGGACACGGGCGGGCGGGGTGGCGGCTTCAGAGGAAGAGACTGAGCAACATTACAGCCATGGAGACGTCATGGAAGGAGACACTAGAGGGGGACGGAGACTGGGCATGGCTCGGGGAGAGACTCAGTTGGGAGCAGTAGACCATGGGACACCTGCATCTGACTGGCTGCGGCAGGCGCCACATTTGAAAGTCCGCTGGCGCTGTTGTCTCCATGACTACCCGACGCCCTCCTAACTGTGGCGCCTCACTCAGCCGCGTAGTCAGCGTATGGGGTGGGCCGGCACAGGGGGAATATGCGCTCTAACTAGGTGTGTGCTGTGGGCAATGCCCCTTCTGCACACACCTAGTTACCTGTGGGGCAATGTATATGTGGCACTGTGGGGCAATGTATGTCTGGCACTATTGGGGTCATATGTGTATCTGCCCCCCATGTGTGTATCACACCCCCATTTTCATTGGCCACACCCCATGTGGCATTTGGCCACACCCAATTTTTGTACCTTCGGCGCGCACACAGTGCCTATAAGACATTTTTTCTACTTGCACCACTGGTCATGGGGGATTTCCCCCACCTCTCCAGGACCACTTTAAGCCCTGGTTATATATTCAAGAGATTAGAGTCTGGACAAGTTTTAATAAATGCTAAATAACACACAAAGACAAATGTAAAATACAAATACAAAGTAAGGTTAATACAAGCACTTGTTATTTTTCCCTTTAAAAATCAGACTGGAATGTTAAATCCTGCACTAGTCTAAATGGAAATGTCAATAAAGTAATGCAAGTAGATGGCCCAAGACGTGATAGACTACCGCTCTGTTTTCTGAAAAAAGTGGAAGTGACAAAACGCAATCAATAAGGAATGGTAAGAAAGAAATGCTAAGTCATCCTTATTGTACATACTGTATATGTACCAGGTTCCCAGTATCCACTAGAGATAGGGTTTCTGCATCCACATCTACTGCAGTTACATGATGAACATGTCCTTACTAAACTCAGCCTATAGTAGCCCATTTCTTCCTTTCCAAGTTCCGTTTTTCCAGCCGTAAGTGTACAGAGCACAAGGGTACAGTAGAAAAAAATCCTACTGTATGTTACAAAAAAAGAAAAACTATCACGAGCCACCAGGTGTCCAGCTAAAAGATCCCCTATATCTGTGCTTTACATTACAGTACTTTGTTTTTGCTATTTAAGTCATATTAATAAAATGAAACACTTAAGTTGTCAACACACGGTGAGATTTTTCTATTTGATTTTGACTATATAGTCAAAATCGCAAGGAAAGTTAGGGAAAATCGCAAAGTGTTAGGCATCTTGCAATACCAATTCGATCCCGATGCGCGGTCCAGTGGGGTCGGTATCGCAAGGTTAGATGGACTGTGCAGGCAAGTCAATCTTGACTATCTAGTGTACTATCTAGTATAACGTATAGTCAAAATTGGCACT
Source organism: Pseudophryne corroboree (assembly GCF_028390025.1). Lineage (NCBI taxonomy): Eukaryota > Metazoa > Chordata > Amphibia > Anura > Myobatrachidae > Pseudophryne > Pseudophryne corroboree. Next base: position 129,890,067 of record NC_086450.1, read on the forward strand.
TAGTCAAAATCGTACATAGGTGGTCATTCCGAGTTGTTCGCTCGCTAGCTGCTTTTAGCAGCATTGCAAATGCTAGGCCGCCGCCCTCTGGGAGTGTATCTTAGCTTAGCAGAATAGCGAACGAAAGATTAGCAGAATTGCTACTAAAAATTTTCAAGCAGTTTCTGAGTAGCTCCAGGCCTACTCCTAGATTGCGATCACCTCAGTCCGTTTAGTTCCTGGTTTGACGTCACAAACACGCCCTGCGTTCGGCCAGCCACTCCTCCATTTCTCCAGACACTCCTGCGTTTCTACCTGACACGCCTGCGTTTTTTAGCACACTCCCGGAAAACGCTCAGTTACCACCCAGAAACGCCCCTTTCCTGTCAATCACTCACCGATCAGCAGTGCAACAGAAAAGCGCTGCACGAACACCAGCAGAACTACTAAGTTTTTAGTTAAATAACTAAACGCATGCACACTGCGTACCATGCGCATGCGCATTTAGCAACAAATCGTAGCATAGCGAAAATCGGCAATGTGCGAACAACTTGGAATGACCACCCTCGACAAAATCGAAAGTACATATACTCAAAATCTGTGTTTCTGGACTCTGGAGGAGTTCAAGGGAAATCGCATAGTCAAAATCGGGCATAGCAAGGATCTCACAGTGTGTATGCACCTTTACTGAACACTTCTCACATCTATTCAGTAGTGTTCTCTTCTGAGTATCTATCTATATATCTATCTATTGTCGAAGTAAATAAATATTACATAGAGAGAACATACAGACTCCACACATTATGAGTCGCTATACTTGCAAATACGTACAGCGCGCACCGCAATATATGGTAACATACGCATTTACACAGACATGCCACAAAGATATATTCAACACATATTTCATACAGCACATAAATTGAACATATCAAGCGCCAGACATCATAAGGTTTTAAATTATATATTGGAGTAACGTCATGTATGTGTATTATTGGGACGGAGCAAGATGGACATGTCGTGCTTGGTATCAAAGTAACCAGATTAATGTGTGTATCAATTTGATGCCTGTTATTAAGTTGTAGCTCATTGCAACAAGTAGATATGATTAAATGTAGGAATATGAGGCCACTTTTACTGGAACAAAAGATATGTTCAAAAGAACATGTGATGGACAGGAAACAGTGATTAGCAACCTTGAACAAAAGCCCTCACACTGACCAATGACTCATCATGAATGAGAAAGTTCCCTCCCCTAGACCAATAGCAAGAGATCTGTATACCCCCAACGGTCTCAGAGATATAGCTGATGCCATATAGAAGAGCTTCCTGTTTTGTACCAGATGATGATGGAGATGCTGTCTGCCCAGTGGCTTAATGATTTTACTGAGAGAGAGAGTGATATGGAGCGTAGTGAGCATTTGAGCAAAATATGGTGATGTATTACTGGCCGTGTCTGTATTTGAATTAGTTTGTAATAACTGCTTACTGTATAAATTGTAACCATGTAACTATATATATACTGTACATTGTGATATATTGAATACATATCCTTTTAATAACAAATATATACATCAATGAGCTTTGGAACTCAGATAATGTGTGGGTGTATTATTTACTCTTATGGGATGTAGTGTTTTTGCGATGTATAGCGCACATTCATAGCACATGGTAATAAGATGCGCAGGCATCTATAGTATATATTAGTAGAAAATGGTGGTCACCAGCGCTGTGTTGCTTGAAAAATATATATATATAAATTGATCAAATCAATAAAAATCTAGGACAGTAGGTTATGTTGAAAAAATATATAAGGTATATTTAATAAAAACAATATTTTAAAAACACAGATGTCTTTACAACACAATTAAAAGATATGGATCATTCATAGGTCGTGACACATTCACATGTCCCCTCAATATGAAGATTATATCATACCCCGGCTAGGACTCCCTCTGGAATTAAGTCCACAATGGCTGCTGGAGAGTTAATGAAAGCGATGGAGTTCAGAATGTCCTTTTTAAGCATACCAATGCAAGCGTTTCCATGCAGATAGGGAAAACTCCTGAGGAAGCTGGGTGTCAACACCAGCAAAACGCGTTGAGATTGAGATTGTCGGACACATCATAAAATCCCCTCAACATCACTGGACACTTTCTTCAGTACTACCTACACGGCATCAATTGGACAGCATTTCGCTTGGACATTACCATCTGTGGAGGAATTTGAGTTTTCCCTATCTGCATGGAAACGCTTGCATTGGTATGCTTAATAGGGAAAGTCTGAACTCCATCGCTTTCATTAACTCTCCAGCAGCCATTGTGGACTTAATTCCAGAGGGAGTCCTAGCCGGGGTATGATATAATCTTCATATTGAGGGGACATGTGAATGTGTCACGACCTATGAATGATCCATATATTTTAATTGTGTTGTAAAGACATCTGTGTTTTTAAAATATTGTTTTTATTAAATATACCTTATATACCTTTTCAACATAACCTACCGTTCTAGATTTTTATTGATTTGATCAATTTATATATATATATTTTTCAAACAACACAGCGCTGGTGACCACCATTTTCTACTGTATATATTCTTTTGGGGAATTACCACCCCCTACACCAGCAGCTTCTGACAGCGCACTCCTATATATTCTTGCTCACAGTATATATTAGAGCTGGCATTTTAAATATTTGTTAGAAAGTAATTAGACTTTTACAGATGGGGGCTCGGAACCGCAATATCACGTTCTAAATGATGCACTGTACATTACAAACGCGGCTGTGGTCGACCAACTAACGGTGGATGCATCGCGACGCTGACGAATCACATCCGTGTGTTCTGTTGTGTTACCAGTAAGGCGCTGATATGAAATTCAAGGGACAGTGTGTTTCTCACAATATTTAAAATGCTAAAACGTATTTTTATTGTTGCAAAACAAAGTTCAAATAAGTCATATTGTGTTTGATTCAGATTGGATTATCTGTTAAGTAGATTTAAAGTAAATTTAAAAGTTGCTGCATAGCCATAATATAGCTGTGTTAGCATGCTGAGAAAATTTGTATACTTTTTAAACTCAGGCCTAAAGTAACTTTTGGTGCCTGTATAGAGTGTGATTTCTTTGTGACAAAGGAGCCGCATGGTCTGTCCTCCATTTTGGCCTAGCCACATTTTGGCCTAGCCACATGGCCTGTCCACCATTTTGTACAAGCCTCATGGATGTGGAAGGGGGAGGATCAGTGGCCATTTTAGGAAGGTCACTTTCTAAATAGCTAGCTTTAAGCCTGGTTAGAATAATCAGTTTCCTTTGTCACAAAGTTTCCACATATCTACAAATCCAGCACCATTTATGAGTTACCAATGAATTTATTTAACCATAGTCAATTACAAATAGTTTCAATTGGGCCTAGTGAGAGTAAATGGTGAGATAAGTGAATGCTTTTTTTTTCTTGTCTGTGTGTAATTACCTTACATCAAGTAGGGTGTTGCACACAGATAGAAAAAAAGAGTTTTTTTTTCTTTCTTTTCTTACAAGACTTGTGGAGTCTGTTTACTAGGGTAGGATAGCCATTGAAATGCAAATTAACTTGTGTAACTACTTTTTTTTTAGTACAGGCAAGGCAAATATCTTTGATATGCAAATTAGAGGCAGTGAAGAGGTGAGGTGTCTCATAGGAGTGCAGTAAATGGTGTATATATATATATATATATATATATTATTATTATAATTATGTGTATATTTATATCAGTGTATGTTCAGTGTATGTTCTGCAAAATGGCTATCCAATCTGGATCATATCATTTAAATTATAGATTATTGCAGTCATTATAGATCTGTGTGATGAAGGCGGGATAGTATACGTTTAATACAATAGCACATAACTATCCAATTTCAAAAGCAGATTAGTGTAAGACTTTGTTTAGACTGTACTGCCTCTGGGTTAAAACCATCAATCAAAGGGAGTGATATTTTCTGTACAGAAAAGAAAAACAAGGTGTATCTGAGTGAGTGAAAGTAAGAGTGAGTGGAGCTGAACCCCGGAAATTCAGGTCCTGTGGGGAACACTGGGTTAGTAGAGGCCCGGTGGCGTAAGGTTCGCTACCTTACGTGAACATAAAGAGAGAAATACGCAAAACGTGAGGAGATTTGCAGAGGAGCGTAACAAGGACTTGTGAATAATAAGAATTGTGAATTGAAGTAAAGGTGAATCCCAAACATAGATTTTTTTGTTACGCTCCGGCTGAGGAGCGCAGCTTGTGAATTCGACTCCCACGATCATAGGGCATATAGATAACTAGTATCTATAGGCTGTGCGATTGAACTGCACGTCCATGTGTTTTACACAGCACAAAGTGATATTATTGTGTCATATGCGCTGTGGAGAGCATACACAGACGTGATTGTGTAAAAGGAAAGAGAAAGGGGCTTTTCTTTGATAACGTCGGGAAATCTCTGTGGTGGGCTTCCACTGGAAAGGGTGAGCAATAGTTATTAGGAAACAGTTTTTTTCACCCTACACAAATTCCAGTGGAAAGATACCGAAAAAGGAATTTTTCGCTGCCTCTCTCAGGAAAATATTCCAACAGAGCCTCCACCGAAAGAAATTGCGGTGCTGTAAGGTCTTATAGGAGCCCTAGGTTGGGTACATTGCGATCCACTATCGACAGTGTATCGTTAGACTGGCCAACGTGGGTGAGAGCAGGTGAAGAGCGCTCAGAGAACTTTCACCGTCTGCTTGCATTGAGTATTTTAGTGTTTGTTGGAAAAGGCCCACAAATATGGGAGCCATTTGCTCAAGTGAGAGACGTATAGCAGCGGGGGTTCAGGCTGGAGAATTGCGGCCCAGGGGGTCAGCAAGGTTTATTATGTGTGGGAAATATGGTCCACATGCGGAGGCTTATTGCAATGAATGGGTGCGTATGACTGCTGAAGATAGGGCATAATTCTCTGGGGTTGGTGAGTTTGATCCTAAGGTATTGCAGGTAGTATGTCTAACCAAAGTCATATAAGACAAGAACGGAAATATAAGAACTGTTTGAACTTGTAGTAACAATAAACAAGTAGGAAGAAAAAGAGAAAGCAAGTACACCGCCATATGTAGATCAGTGACGTGCGGTGAGGTAATTGGCTGGGGAGGCACACACACACACACACATATATATATATATATATATATATATATACATACACACACACACACACACACACACACACACATATTATATATATATATATATATATATATATATATATACACATACACAGGTTGAGTATCCCATATCCAAATATTCCGAAATACGGAATATTCCAAAATACAGAATTTTTGGAGTGAGATAGTGAAACCTTTGTTTTTTGATGGCTCAATGTACACAAACTTTGTTTAATACACAAAGTTCTTAATAATATTGTATTAAATGATCCTCACATTGTAGCACACTGAATGAGCCGAAATTCACACTGTAGCACACTGAATGAGCCGAAATTCACACTGTAGCACACTGAATGAGCCGACAGTCACATTGTAGCACACTGAATGACCCGAAATTCACATTGAAGCACACTGAATGAGCCGAAATTCACATTGTAGCACACTGACTGAGCCGAAATTCACCTTGTAGCACACTGAATGAGCCAAATTCACATTGTAGCACACTGAATGAGCTGAAATTCATATTGTAGCACACTGAATGAGCCGAAATTCACCTTGTAGCACACTGAATGAGCCGAAATTCACATTGTAGCACACTGAATGAGCCGAAATTCACATTGTAGCACACTGAATGAGCCAAATTCACATTGTAGCACACTGAATGAGCCGAAATTCACATTGTAGCACACTGAATGAGCCGAAATTCACATTGTAGCACACTGAATGAGCGGAAATTCACATTATAGCACACTGAATGAGCCGAAATTCACATTATAGCACACTGAATGAGCCGAAATTCACATTGTAGCACACTGAATGAGCCGAAATTCACATTGTAGCACACTGAATGAGCCGAAATTCACATTGTAGCTGTCACGATCCGGGTATCTGGACGCCATTACCTGCCGTTTAGGTGTCTTCTGAGACTGGCCCAGCGTTCCAAATCCGGATCTCATCTGTGTCAACACTCTGCACATCCCTCCTGTCATTCTGAGACACTACGACAGCGGCGCCATGTTTGAATCCAACATGGCGTCTCCCGTCCTCCGCGGCCTCCGCTGCCGTTACTGTGTTATTGCTGCAGGTTCTCAGAATCATGTATCATGCCTGCCGCGGCCTCTGCTGCCCTCCAAGTGTCTCAGCATATAACAGTCATCTGGCGTCTCCTGTCCTCCGTGGCCGGCGCCGCCATTATCACTATGTTTGCACATTTCATTCCAAACCAGGTTTTCCCTCCAGGTTCCAGCATGGGCGCAGCCATGTTGGATTTGATCACATGCTCCAATTCCTCCAATTCACCATCTCTGGAATCTGCATAATTGCCCAGCCAATGCCTGCATAGCAGCAGGTATAAGTATCCTGTGTCTGGGCCAGATAGATGTCAGTGCTTTGAATGTCATACCTTGTTCCAGTCTCTCTCTCCTGTGGCTTGTTTTTCCAGGTTCCAGTTTCTGTCTCCAGCATCCACAAAGAGACCCGCACCTGCTTTCCATCTTGCAGTGCAGCCTGACTCTACAGCCTTCCGTGGCTGTCCAGTTTCCAGCTATCTACTATCTGCTTCCAAGCAGCCAGCTTTCAACTGATTCCAGCTTCTACCAAACACCGGTGCTGATCCAGCGGATCCTATCTTACCAGCAGTATCCACTACCACCGGTAATCATCTTTCAGCTATTCTGTTTCTACGCTCCCTAGCATCTCACATCATTCACTCTGTGTTTTATCACCTGGCTGGTTCCATCCAGCATCCACTCCGTGACTTTAGTACCTGGCTGATTCCATTCAGCATCCACTCTGCATTTCATCACCTGGCTGATTCCACTCAGCATCCACTCCGTGTCTTACCACCTGGCTGGTTCCACCCAGCTGATACAGCAGCATACTCAAGTTACAGATTCACCTGCTACAACTACTGGCATGTTCCTCGGCTATTTCTACAACTACAACCAGGCCTGGTAAGGTGATTCCATCAAAGGACTTTTACATCTGTTCTAAACCTACCAGTGCTCTGAGAAACCTTCTATGGTTATGTATTCCAGGAACTGTGTTATTTGCCACTGTCTTTGCTAAACTTGAATACTGCTTGTTATCACACGGAGTCTGTTAATAAACTTTTATTTTGAATTTTAAACTGGTTGTCATGGTCACACCTTCGGGTAATCATTCTGCACTTACATGTCCAGGGGTCTGATTAAACCTCCCAGGTTTAATTTCATCTCAGCCCCTACAACTGAGGCTTCCTCTCGTCAGCCTAAACCCTCAGTTGTGACAGTAAGCACTGACATCATGAATCCAGCCGGAGACCAGGATCAAGCGGCTAGACCTATGCAAGAACTGGCAGCCAGACTCGAACATCAGGAGGCTGCACAAGGTCACATCATCCGCTGTCTCCAGGATTTCTCTACTCGGCTGGATGGGATTCAGACGACCCTCCGTGGACCTGACACGTCTGATGCGTCCACCACAGTGACTCCAGCTGTAACCCCACCCACCTTACCCATTTCCATACCACATCTTCATCTTCCAACGCCAGCAAAATTTGACGGATCTCCAAAGTTCTGCAGGGACTTTCTCAACCAATGCGGAATCCATTTTGAGCTTCAACCTGGCAACTTCCCCAGTGACCGTACCAAAGTTGCTTATATTATTTCTCTCCTCAGTGGCTCAGCCCTTGATTGGGCATCACCGTTATGGGAGAAGTCTGATCCCCTGCTGTCCTCCTATACTGACTTTATAGCATCCTTCAGGCGCATCTTCGACAAGCCGGGCCGGGTTTCCTCTGCTTCATCTGAGATTCTCCGTCTACGCCAGGGAACACGTACTGTGGGACAGTATCTTATACAGTTCAAAATCCTGGCATCTGAACTGGCCTGGAACGACGAGGCCCTGTATGCTGCATTCTGGCATGGCTTGTCAGAATGCATTAAAGATGAGTTAGCTACCAGAGACTTGCCTTCTAAGTTGGATGAGCTAATTTCACTATGCACGAAGGTTGATCTACGGTTCAGAGAGAGAGCAACTGAGCGAGGAAGATCATCCGTTCCTAAATCTTCTGCTCCTCCTCCTCGTCAACCATCTCCATCCAAGGATGAGCCTATGCAAATTGGTCGTTCCCGTCTATCTCCCGCTGAGCGCCGAAGACGCCTCTCCGAGTCTCTATGTCTCTACTGTGCAGTTCCGTCGCACACTATCAACGCCTATCCCAAATGTTCGGGACTCCAGATCCTAGCTCGCCAAGGAGAGGGCCGGCTAGGAGTAATGATCTCCTCTCCATCTCCTCATGATTGTAACCTCCCAGTGTCGCTCCAAATTGCTCAACGTTACAGGAACGTCATTGCCCTCCTTGATTCCGGAGCAGCTGGGAATTTCATAACCGAAGCTTATGTAAAACGGTGGTCCCTACCCACCGAGAGACTGTCCTCGTCCATCTCTTTGACTGCCGTGGATGGCAGCAAGATTTTTGACGCAGTCATTTCCTTAAGAACTCTTCCAGTTCGTCTGAGAGTGGGAGTTCTTCATTCTGAGTATATTTATTTTCTAGTGATTCCAAGAGCCACACATCCAGTGGTATTAGGCCTTCCATGGCTCCGTCTCCACAACCCATCGATTGACTGGACGACTACGCAAATACTGGCATGGGGTCCCTCCTGTGCTGAGACTTGTTTAGCCAAAGTTCTTCCTGTTTGTTCTTCCTTCCCCAGGTCATCTGATGTTCCACCTCCTCCATATCAAGACTTCACGGACGTGTTCAGTAAAGCCTCTGCTGATATCCTTCCTCCTCATAGAGAATGGGACTGCCCAATCGACCTCATTCCAGGGAAGGTTCCACCGCGAGGCCGAACTTATCCGTTGTCTCTGCCTGAGACACACTCCATGGAAGAGTGCATCAAAGAGAACCTGGCGAAGGGTTTCATCCGACCATCTTCTTCTCCAGCCGGCGCAGGCTTCTTCTTCGTTTTTGAAGAAAGACGGTGGTCTGTGTCCGTGCATCGACTACAGAGGTCTGAACGACATTACTGTCAAGAACCGATACCCTTTACCCCTGATTACAGAGCTCTTTGATAGAGTTAGTGGTGCAACCATTTTCACAAAGCTGGACTTGAGGGGTGCCTACAATCTCATCCGAATCCGTGAGGGTGACGAGTGGAAGACTGCCTTTAACACCCGTGACGGACATTATGAGTACCTCGTCATGCCCTTCGGATTGAGCAACGCTCCAGCAGTCTTCCAGCACTTCGTGAATGAGATCTTCAGGGACATCTTATACCGCCATGTCGTGGTTTATCTAGATGACATCCTCATCTTTGCTAATAATCTAGAAGATCATCGTTTCTGGGTAAAGGAGGTCCTTTCCCGTCTCCGTGTCAACCACCTCTATTGTAAATTGGAGAAGTGTATGTTTGAAGTTAAAACCATTCCGTTTCTAGGTTACATTGTGTCCGGTTCCGGACTAGAGATGGATCCTGAGAAACTCCAAGCAATCCAGAATTGGCCTATACCCTTAACCCTCAAAGGGGTCCAGAGGTTCTTAGGGTTTGCCAATTATTATAGAAAGTTTATACGAGACTTTTCCACCATTGTGGCGCCTATCACTGCATTTATCAAGAAAGGTGCTAATCCGTCCAAGTGGTCCGAAGAAGCTACGCAGGCCTTTCACCTTCTGAAGGAACGGTTCATCTCTGCACCAGTTCTGAAACAGCCCGACACCGACTCTCCTTTTATCTTAGAGGTAGATGCCTCCTCCGTTGGAGTAGGAGCGGTGTTATCCCAGAGGGCCAAAGATGGACATCTACATCCTTGCAGTTTCTTCACCCGGAAGTTCTCCCCAGCTGAGCGCAACTATGCCATTGGCGATCAGGAGTTGCTAGCCATCAAGCTCGCTCTGGAGGAGTGGAGATACCTGTTGGAGGGAGCTTCTCATTCAATCACCATACTTACCGACCACAAAAATCTTTTATATCTCAAAGGCGCACAATGTCTGAACCCTCGTCAGGCAAGATGGGCACTTTTCTTCTCTAGGTTTGACTTTAAACTCCAGTTCTGTCCGGGTTCTCAGAATCGTAAGGCCGATGCCCTTTCCCGCTCATGGGAGCAAGAAAATGAGTCCGAGTCTGCAGACAAGCATCCTATTATTAATCCGTTGGCATTCTCCACGGTAGGGATGGACTCTACGCCCCCGCCAGGGAAAAGTTTTGTTAAGCCAGTTCTAAGGAAGAAGCTCATGCATTGGGCCCACGCTTCCCGCTTTGCTGGACATACAGGCATTCAGAAAACCCTGGAGTTTATCTCTAGGTCCTACTGGTGGCCAACTCTGAAGAAGGATGTTATGGAATTTATTGCCTCCTGCCCAAAGTGTGCCCAACACAAAGTCTCCCGCCAGTCGCCTGCGGGGCAACTGGTTCCATTATCTGTTCCCCGTCGACCATGGACCCATTTGTCGATGGACTTTGTTACCGATCTACCTATCTGCAACAAGTTTAATACCATCTGGGTGGTAGTTGACCGGTTCACCAAGATGGCACATTTCATCCCTCTCACCGGTCTTCCGTCAGCTTTCAAGTTGGCTCAAGTATTTATACAAGAGATCTTCCGACTTCACGGTCTTCCTGAAGAGATCATCTCGGATCGTGGAGTACAATTTGTAGCCAAATTTTGGCGAAGTTTGTGTCAAGCCCTCCAAGTCAAGTTAAAGTTTTCCACGGCTTACCATCCTCAGACCAATGGTCAAACCGAGAGGGTGAATCAGGACTTGGAGGCCTTCCTCCGTATATATGTGTCTTCCTCTCAAGATGACTGGGTTCAACTCCTTCCTTGGGCCGAGTTCAGCCACAACAATCAATACCATTCCTCATCTTCTTCGACACCATTCTCCATTAATTATGGATTCCACCCTAAAGTCCCAGAATTTCAACCGCTTCCCGCAACTTCTGTTCCAGCAGTGGATGTCACCTTGCGTCAGTTTTCAAATAACTGGAAGAACGTCCGCGCAGCCCTGCTTAAAGCCTCATCCCGGTATAAGAAGTTTGCCGATAGGAAGCGTAGAGCGGTTCCTGCTCTCAAGGTGGGTGATCGTGTGTGGTTGTCCACGAAGAATTTGAGGTTGAGAGTTCCCAGCATGAAATTTGCACCTCGCTACATCGGTCCCTTCAAGATTGAACAAGTCATCAATCCTGTTGCCTACAGATTACAGTTACCACCCTTCTTGAAAATACCCAGGACATTTCATGTTTCCTTGTTGAAACCGCTGATCCTGAATCGGTTTCATTCCGCACTTCCTCCAGCTCCCAAAGTTCAGACTCAACGGGGAGTCGAGTACGAGGTGGCCAAGATTTTGGACTCACGTTTCCGTTACGGTCAGTTACAGTATCTCATTGACTGGAAGGGCTATGGTCCTGAAGAACGCTCTTGGACCAATGCCTCAGACGTCCATGCTCCTGCCTTGGTCCGAAATTTCCACACAAAGTTTCCTTTAAAGCCTAAGAAGTGTCCTGGGGCCACTCCTAAAGGGGGGGGTGCTGTCACGATCCGGGTATCTGGACGCCATTACCTGCCGTTTAGGTGTCTTCTGAGACTGGTCCAGCGTTCCAAATCCGGATCTCATCTGTGTCAACACTCTGCACATCCCTCCTGTCATTCTGAGACACTACCACAGCGGCGCCATGTTTGAATCCAACATGGCGTCTCCCGTCCTCCGTGGCCTCCACCGCCGTTACTGTGTTATTGCTGCAGGTTCTCAGAATCATGTATCATGCCTGCCGCGGCCTCTGCTGCCCTCCAAGTGTCTCAGCATATAACAGTCATCTGGCGTCTCCTGTCCTCCGTGGCCGGCGCCGCCATTATCACTATGTTTGCACATTTCATTCCAAACCAGGTTTTCCCTCCAGGTTCCAGCATGGGCGCAGCCATGTTGGATTTGATCACATGCTCCAATTCCTCCAATCCACCATCTCTGGAATCTGCATAATTGCCCAGCCAATGCCTGCATAGCAGCAGGTATAAGTATCCTGTGTCTGGGCCAGATAGCTGTCAGTGCTTTGAATGTCATACCTTGTTCCAGTCTCTCTCTCCTGTGGCTTGTTTTTCCAGGTTCCAGTTCCTGTCTCCAGCATCCACAAAGAGACCCGCACCTGCTTTCCATCTTGCAGTGCAGCCTGACTCTACAGCCTTCCGTGGCTGTCCAGTTTCCAGCTATCTACTATCTGCTTCCAAGCAGCCAGCTTTCAACTGATTCCAGCTTCTACCAAACACCGGTGCTGATCCAGCGGATCCTATCTTACCAGCAGTATCCACTACCACCGGTAATCATCTTTCAGCTATTCTGTTTCTACGCTCCCTAGCATCTCACATCATTCACTCTGTGTTTTATCACCTGGCTGGTTCCATCCAGCATCCACTCCGTGACTTTAGTACCTGGCTGATTCCATTCAGCATCCACTCTGCATTTCATCACCTGGCTGATTCCACTCAGCATCCACTCCGTGTCTTACCACCTGGCTGGTTCCATCCAGCTGATACAGCAGCATACTCAAGTTACAGCTTCACCTGCTACAACTACTGGCATGTTCCTCGGTTATTTCTACAACTACAACCAGGCCTGGTAAGGTGATTCCATCAAAGGACTTTTACATCTGTTCTAAACCTACCAGTGCTCTGAGAAACCTTCTATGGTTATGTATTCCAGGAACTGTGTTATTTGCCACTGTCTTTGCTAAACTTGAATACTGCTTGTTATCACACGGAGTCTGTTAATAAACTTTTATTTTGAATTTTAAACTGGTTGTCATGGTCACACCTTCGGGTAATCATTCTGCACTTACATGTCCAGGGGTCTGATTAAACCTCCCAGGTTTAATTTCATCTCAGCCCCTACAACTGAGGCTTCCTCTCGTCAGCCTAAACCCTCAGTTGTGACAGTAGCACACTGAATGAGCCGAAATTCACATTGTAGCACACTGAATGAGCCGAAATTCACATTGTAGCACACTGAATGAGCCGAAATTCACATTGTAGCACACTGAATGAGCCGAAATTCACATTGTAGCACACTGAATGAGCCGACATTCACATTGTAGCACACTGAATGAGCCAAATTCACATTGTAGCACACTGAATGAGCCGAAATTCACATTGTAGCACACTGAATGAGCCGACATTCACATTGTAGCACACTGAATGAGCCGAAATTCACATTATAGCACACTGAATGAGCCAAATTCACATTGTAGCACACTGAATGAGCCAAATTCACATTGTAGCACACTGAATGAGCCGAAATTCACATTGTAGCACACTGGATGAGCCGAAATTCACATTATAACACACTGAATGAGCCAAATTCACATTGTAGCACACTGAATGAGCCAAATTCACATTGTAGCACACTGAATGAGCCGAAATTCACATTGAAGCACACTGGATGAGCCGAAATTCACATTGTAGCACACTGGATGAGCCGAAATTCACATTATAACACACTGAATGAGCCAAATTCACATTGTAGCACACTGAATGAGCCAAATTCACATTGTAGCACACTGAATGAGCCGAAATTCACATTGTAGCACACTGGATGAGCTGAAATTCACATTGTAGCACACTGGATGAGCCGAAATTCACATTGTAGCACACTGAATGAGCCGAAACTCACATTGTAGCACACCGAATGAGCCAAAATTCACATTGTAGCTCACTGAGGGGGACATTTACTAAGCAGTGATAAGAGCGGAGAAGTGAGCCAGTGGTGAATTTGCCCATGGTAACCAATCAGCATCTATAATAACCAGTAACATCTATAATTTGCATACTATAAAATGATACAGAGCTGCTGATTGGTTGATGAGGCCACTTCTCCACTGGCTCACTTCTCTGTTCTTATCACTGCTTAGTAAATGTCCCCCTGAATGAGCTGAAATTGTGACAGCAGGGACAGCCAGAGTGACGTCAGGGAGAGAGAAAGAGTAACGACAGGGTGAGAGAGTGACGACAGTAACGACAGTGACAGCAGGGAGAGAGAGAGAGAGTAACGACAGGGAGAGAGAGTGACGAGAGTGACAGCAGGGAGAGTGACGAGAGTGACAGCAGGGAAAGAGAGAGAGAGAGAGAGTAACGACAGGGAGAGAGAGTGACGAGAGTGACAGCAGGGAGAGTGACGAGAGTGACAGCAGGGAGAGAGTGACGAGAGTGACAGCAGGGAGAGAGTTACGAGAGTGACAGCAGGGAGAGAGAGAGAGAGTAACGACAGGGAGAGAGTGTTACGAGAGTGACAGCAGGGAGAGAGAGAGTGACAGTAGGGACAGAGACGGTAATGACAGGGAGAGTGGGTGACAGCAGGGGAACATTACCTGACTGTGGTCGGCGGAGGCACCCATGGGCAGCGGTGGTGAGGTCCCACTGACGGTGACCGCCATTTGTTGCAGGTGGCGGTGGGTGGCTGGCGGCGGTGAGTGGTGGGTGGCTGGCAGGGGTGAGCGATGGGTTGCAGGCGGCGGTGGGTGGCTGGCGGCGGTGAGTGGTGGGTGGCCGGCAGGGGTGAGCGATGGGTGTCAGGCGGCGGTGGGTGGCTGGCGGTAGTGATCGGTGGGTGGCTGTGAACTAGTGGGGGGGGGGGGGGCGGCGGCGGCTGATTACCACAGCGCAGCGCACGCCACCCGTGGCTGGTGATCGCAGCGGTGGGGGGGGACGGGACGGGGGGGCGGCGGCGGCTGATTACCACAGCGCAGCGCACGCCACCCGTGGCTGGTGATCGCAGCGGGGGGAGGGGAAGGGGGGGCGACGGGGGTACTCACCAATCCGGACCTCACCGCCACTATAGCCCGCACTGCCTCCGCATATGCCCGCCCCGCAACCACCCAGTGATGATTGACAGCGGCTCCAGTGACGGAGCCGCTTGCCAATCACATCCCTCCTCACTGACAGGGGCGTGCTTTCATGGGTGAAAGCACGCCCTTGTATCACAGCGGCACTTCTAATGCTGCCGCTTCTTCATTGATTTTCAACGGGCTTTTACAGCCCGCAGCATGGCCCCGCCCCCCGCTTTGTCCCCTGTCCCATTGACTGCTGGAGGCACCACTATTGGTGCCTCCCAAAGTCAATTTAAAAGCCATGTTGCTTTAAATAATATGAAGCAGATACTTATGACACAGAATGTGTCATAAGTATCTTCTTTATATTATTTTAATCAGTAATGGAATCACTAATGACAGGGGAGGCACTGCCTCCCCTGCCTCCCCTGACTGCACGTTCCTGATGTAGATGTGGAAGCAGTTACGGCCAGCATACAAACTATAGAAAATAATAAAAATATGAAAAATATGAATGTAACCTATATATGTACTAAAGTTTTATCTAGGAGGAGAAGGCGACCTGACTGGTTTCAGCCATTTCTCATGCACTCAGAGGAGTATCCAACCGGTAAAAGAAGAGCAGTAGCCTGCGGGGGAAGTGGCTTAGACCAGTGGAACTGGTAAGTATGGTGTAATTTGTGTACATATATAGAAAAACCCAAAAATAAAATAAAAATCAAGAAAGTAACGTCAGAAATGGAGAAAAACCTGTCCGCCCATTAGTATTTGCCAGTAGGAAAGTGGATAGAGACAGGGTAACCCCCGGGTATTTCCTTTAGTTACCATATAAGAAGTATTCATTCCTAGTAATGCCACTTGTCAAGATGTGCTCGGAAATGTTTGTTGGACCATGTACAGACCCTTAATACGGCATGAGAAGGATTGAATGAATACTTCGCATGACCTAGAAGCTTGTTAATTTTTTTTTGTCTTTTGCAGTAATAGAAAATTCTCCATCTGGATAAGAGCACTGGTAAACACTAATTCGGCAAATGGGAGGAACGAAAGAAGTGCAACATTACCCTTTGACAAAAAACCTGCTGAAGTTACGTTTGGGCCCCTACAATGATAAACCCTTTCCTTTCCTTCTTTTTCCTAACAGAAATGGCCCCTGACTAACTTAATCAACAGAAACTTTGCTAAATGTGAAATACATATATTGTACTCCCGCTCAGGAAGTACAAGGTATGTTAGATACCCTCAAAGACTAATGTTGCATTACACTGTTCTAGATTCATGTCCATCACAGGTAGAGGAAATTATCTCACAAATACCGGGTTCCCTTTGGACCAAAGATGGACAGGACACTGGATTGATGGCTGAAGTAGTCCCAGTAGTGACACAGCATGCACAAGCTTTAAAGGGGGGTAGACAAAGTAGGTAATCAATTCCCCGTAGTGCCCAATCCAGTTGTCATTTTAATAAAATCCTCTTAACCTCTGCAAACTTATCTGTCACCAACCTCTATTCTGTTTCTACACAGTTTCCTCTTCATCTTTTGCGTTCACACATGGTGGTATAATACATGGACCCGATTACAGTTCAAACACTACATGCCTAATTGGTCCTTCAGAGTTCTGCCCGAATTTAGTATATCTCACCAGCACGATAACACCAGTATTACTGCAGTGTGCCTTGTCATGCACAAAGTGTGGAGGAAGGATGAGAATACTGGTGAAGGGAAATTTTGTATAGACGCTGATATGCCCGTTGGTGAATGTAGACCTGATA
This sequence comes from Pseudophryne corroboree, assembly GCF_028390025.1. NCBI lineage: Eukaryota > Metazoa > Chordata > Amphibia > Anura > Myobatrachidae > Pseudophryne > Pseudophryne corroboree. Next base: position 129,906,764 of record NC_086450.1, read on the forward strand.
TTTTCTTCTTCTTTCTCTCCTCTAGAGATGTTTTTTTCTTTTCTTTTTTTCTTTTTTTTTGAGTTATGCTCATGGTACTCTACATTGCAAACACACAACAGTTAAATTAAGATACAAATTTGTGTTCCCTACAGGAAAATGAGGTCTGGAAGTCGAAGGGGTATGGTTAGGAGTCCCCAGGACTCTGGAGAGATGGTTAAGGTAAGCCAGGATGTATCTCCCAACCCTAGCTGAGGCGGCATATGTTCTGACTCACCTAGGGTAACGAAGGTATGTGCAAATTGGTAAGAGCTTACTGGCGTGTACCAGGGTTCTCTTCTCAGGCAAGCAGGAAAGCAATGACCTGTCTTACTTGCATGAGGAAGAACATTTGGTAAGGTAGTACTAACAGAGCCATCCCATATCCCTCCTACAGACTGACCTTTTCACGTAATACAAATTGACTTCGTACAGTTAACACCCTTTAGGAGTTATTGTTATGTATTGGTGTGCACTGATGTTTTTTCAAACTGGGTAGAGGCATTTCCTGCCGCTACGGATGCTGCTGTGTTTACCGCAAAGAAAAATTGTGCAGAAATGTGTGTGTAGATATGGTACCCCTAGTAGTACTGTAGGAGCAAAGTGAAACTGGACTATTGTGGTCATAGACACTGCCACTAGTATTATGTAGCATCAGAAACACTACCAGATCTTCACTTAACGAATCACCCTCTTCGAAATTTGTTTTTGTTTTTGTGTTTTTTTTGTTTTTGGAAGACAACCTCATGTCATGTTTGATCCGCACAATGATCAGAAATACACCAATGAGGTGACAGTACAGTACCTTATCGAGATGAGCCAGCATTTGAGAACCTGACAAAAGAACTTGAAACTGTTGATTCCTGGTATGCCAAACACTAACTGTCTTGATTGTGAACCAAGAGACTGTGTGATTGTTCTTACGCTCAGGTTGCCTAATAGACAGGTGGGAAGGACCGTACCAAGTTTTGTTGACAGCACTATCCCAGTGAAAGTAGCCGAGAGAGAGACTTGGGTCCACTATTCCCATTGCAGGAAAGTCGGTAGTCCGGAAGGAACTCATAAATGGAGTGAGATCGCAAAAGTATCACCAGAGAGTCTGTTCCGTGAAGACTGAGAGGCGGCACTGTTGAACACTACCTGAGCGTACTAAAGGATTACAGAAAGACCAGTCATTGTAATTGATTTACTATGGACAAGATTTGTTTTGTTCTATTTTTTTTCTTTCCTCTTTCCCACTGACAAACATTTTTTTTCAGGACATTCTATATTTGTGAGGTTTTTCATGAGGAGTCGAGTGTGGGACTGGAACTGGTTCTGGAGGAAGGAGTGATTTCTTTATAGGATCCCAGGATTAGCCGATCAGTTTGTTAAAGCCAGAGAAAAATCAACTGTCTAGTAGTTACAGAGTTCGGAGGTAACGTGATAGGCTATTGTCTGAGGAATACTGTATTTTGTAGTTATTGTGACCCCATATTTGAAGATGAGTGCATCCAGAGATGTCAGTGTAGCAATAAGGTGACAGATATCCCTTGAGTGATTACCACTCACTAGTGGATAAGGTCTTAAACCAAACGGAATGTTGGATGTGCTCACAGGTACCTCTAAGACGAAAAGATGCAGGATTAGTGCCATTTTTTTTTAGAGTTAGCTGAGGTACTTGAATTACACAGAAGGGGGAGGGGACCAGTGGACAAAGAGTATAATATAACTAGACCCCCTAGTCTTTAGATCCACCAGTACCATAGATAAATCCTTGGTATGTTTAAATCTCACCAATTTCAGGAAATTGGGAGGTAATCAGGAACAATCAGACAATGGCTATTCACACATAGCAGATAAAGAGCTCATTAATATATGTTGAAGAAAGGTTTATGAGTGGCTCTCCCCAAACTCCGAAGGTTTATGTTATCTAGGAAGGACACTACTTATAACCCTTGTTCAATGATGAAACAGACCTAGCATATGTTCCAGAAATGGAAACAAATGTTCAGAAAATGATAGGAATATGTAAATCATGAAAATTTTATGTCACTTTCACGATTTGTTTGTGTTTTCTCCCTCTACCCAGCAGAACCTCAATCGAATCCGAACATCAGTGTACAAAGATGTAGGTACATGTATGTGTGAAATGTTCGTCCAAATCAGACATTATAGGCCAAAGCACTGTCCCAGCATACTCTATAGGTTGAATGTTTTCCCACACCCAACCAGTGGTCCCGTAACCGCCAAGTGCATATAGAGGATGTCTCGTCCTCCTCCCTGTCTTCCCCAAATATAGTCAAATGTCTGATTTGTGAAATGAATACATACGTGTGTCTAGGTCACCGATTATTATTTGAAATATTTTTCTTATGTTAATAATTTATGGCAGTTATTGTTTACTGCCAAAGGGTGGACTGTCGAAGTAAAAAAATATTACATAGAGAGAACATACAGACTCCACACATTATGAGTCGTTATACTTGCGAATCCACACAGTGCGCACTGCAATATATGGTAACATACGCATTTACACAGACATGCCACAAAGATATATTCAACACATATTTCATACAGCACATAAATTGAACATATCAAGCTCCAGACATCATAAGGTTTTAAATTATATAATGGAGTAACGTCATGCATGTGTATTATTGGAATGGAGCAAGATGGACATGTCGTGCTTGGTATCAAAGTAACCAGATTAATGTGTGTATCAATTTGATGCCTGTTATTAAGTTGTAGCTCATTGCAACAAGTAGATATAATTAAATGTAGGAATATGATGCCACTTTTACTGGAACAAAAGATATGTTCAAAAGAGCATGTGATGGACAGGAAACCAGTGACTAGCAACCTTGAACAAAAGCCCTCACACTGACCAATGACTCATCATGAATGAGAAAGTTCCCTCCCCTAGACCAATAGCAAGAGATCTGTATACCCCCAACGGTCTCAGAGATATAGCTGATGCCATATAGAAGAGCTTCCTGTTTTGTCCCAGATGATGATGGAGATGCTGTCTGTCCAGTGGCTTAATGATTTTACTGAGAGAGAGAGTGATATGGAGCGTAGTGAGCATTTGAGCAATATATGGTGATGTATTACTGGCCGTGTCTGTATTTGAATTAGTTTGTAATAACTGCTTACTGTATAAATTGTAACCATGTAACTATATATATACTGTACATTGTGATATATTGAATACATATCCTTTTAATAACAAATATATACATCAATGAGCTTTGGAACTCAGATAATGTGTGGGTGTATTATTTACTCTTATGGGATGTAGTGTTTTTGAGATGTATAGCGCACATTCATAGCACATGGTAATAAGATGCGCAGGCATCCATAGTATATATTAGAGCTGGCATTTTAAATATTTGTTAGAAAGTAATTAGACTTTTACACTATCTATCTATCCATCCCTTTTGCCTTATCTCAAGGTTCTAAGAAAATGTCTTTCCTAATAATCTGTTAATAACACATTATAACTTTATGGAAACGCCTGGACACATTAGTTCAATACTTTAACCTTCAAATATTAATAGAGCCATATATGATAGAGCCAAAGAAACGCAATGTAAATATAATTTAATTGGGAAAACATTAGAGATGAGTGGGTTTGGTTCTCAGAGAACCGAACCCACCCGAACATCCCGTTCCGAGCCCAGTGCCGAGTCCGGCTCGGGTCTTCCTGCCAGACTCGGAAACCAGATCGAGGCAAAATGTCATTATCCCGCTGTCTGATTCTCACGGGTTTTGGATTCCATATAAACAGCAGCACATCGCTGCCATTTTCACTCTGGACTTGGAGAGTGAGGGAGACAGGCCTCTGTCTCTCTGTGGGTGGTGGCATCAGGTGGGCTTTGTGTGTGCTCTGTAGGGGTGCTGCTGCAGTCACTGTGGTATACCTGTGCTGTGTTAGGGGTTCTGCCCTGTCTGTCACTGTTGTTTCATGAATGGGTGCTGCAGCTGTTCATGGGTGTAGCTGTTCTCCTGTATGCTGTAAAATATATGGGTGATGCTGTTAAAATAACATTACACTGGCCCTGTATGCTGTAAAAATTCAGGGGTGCTGTTTTTAAATAAAAGTACACTGGTCGTGTTTGCCTTCAAAATACAGAGGTGCAGTGAAAATAGGTGTACACTGGCCTTGTCTTGTTTGCTGTAAAATGACAGGGGTGTTGTGAAAATACAGGGGTGCTGGCACTGTCCGCAGTTGCGATGTCTAGGCCTGACCTTCACAACACTGTATGGGAAGAGGAAGCTCCTACCACCATTTGCACGCCCCTGCAAGTGCAGGGAGGAACCCCACCAGTCCAGTGGCTGATATTGAGATTGTGAGATTGAGGATGTCACTGTAGAAGGACACCAGGATAAGGAGAATATGGGTGTAGCTGGCGCTGCCGAGGAAGTTGACGATGAGGATTCTGATGGTAATGTGGTTTGTTTGAAGAAGGCACCAGTGAAGACAGTTGTTGCCCATGGGATGAAAAATCCCATTGTTATGCCTGGGCAAAATACCAAAAAAGACACCTCCTATTATTATTTCTCCACAAATCTGGACAACAGGTGTCAAGCCATCTGTTGCCTTTGTCAATCCATAGTAAGTAGGGGTAAGGACGTTAACCAACTAGGAACATCCTCCCTTATACGTCACCTGCCGCGCATTCACCATAACTCATTGTCAAGTTCAGAAACTTTGGGTAATAGCGTAAGCAGTCTACTGGCACCTAAATCATGTGGTTGGTTTGTTTGAATAGTATTTCTCTGTGAGGATGAGGATGTAAACACTGAAGGGGGGAATCTGAGGATGAGGATGACATATTGCTACTGTAGAGCCAGTTTGTGCAAGGAGAGATTAATTGCTTCTTTTTTTGTGGGGTCCTAAACAAAGTAATCATTTCAGCCACAGTCGTGTGGCAGACCCTGTCGCTGAAATGATTGGTTTGTTAAAGTGTGCATATCCTGTTTATACAACATAAGGGTGGGTGGGAGGGTCCACATCATTCCAGGAGTGCTGCCCCTCTGCCCTATCAATGCAGGGGTGCTGCCCCACTGTCGTTAAGTCCAGGGGTGCTGTTGCATGTCTGCTGAGCTGTGTAATTCTCCCAGGGTGCTGCCTATGCTGTATAAATCCAGGGGTGCTGCCATATAATTACAGGGGTGCTGTTGTACTTGAGCCTAGGTTTAATTGAAAGCCTAGAGCAGATATGAAACAAGCTTCAACATCACAAACAGATTTGTGAAAATTAGCCGCAAAGGTGGAAATGGAAATTGCCAAAGTGTTTTTAAATAAAGTGGAGAGAGGCCACATTTGTGGCCAAAGTCAGTGTGACTCAGAAGAGACTGAATCATAATCCTGCACAACTGCCGGAGAGGTAAAAGTTAGATTTTCTGCCGGAGCATTAGAGAAAGGTTCTTCTCAATTATTTCATGTTAGGGACTCACTATAATGAATGGCTCCAATTAGTCAACCTTAATTTTGATTTATTATTGATGTTCCACATTTTGGGATTATGTATTTAGAAGATGCGCATTTGTTGTACAGGAATCTTCTTTTCCTAAGGGCTGTGTGGGGTTATCGCAAGACCTTGCGGTATTAGAAGAACAGAGTTTCAGTGATCTTGCATTGCAACAGCCAGGGGCGTATCTAGAGAGGAGGGGACCCATGTGCAGTCTCCAGGTGTGGGCCCCCTTCCTCTCCTGTCCCTTAGACAGCAGCAGTGCTGTTAGCGCTCTGTCTGAGCGCTAGAGACTCTGGCACAGTGCCAGAGTCTACAGCGCATGTGCAGGTCTCCGAAAAAATGGTGCAGCGTCCATTTTTTTGGAGACCTGCGAATGTGCTGTAGAATCTGGCACTGTGCCAGAGTCTTTAGTGCTCAAACAGAACACTAACAGTGCTGCTGCGGCTGCCGGCAACAGGACTCAGAAGAAGAAGGGACCCACAACCGGACACCAGAAAGGTGAGTATATAGAAAAAATGGGTGCAGTGTGTGTAGTGTGGGGCCCCTCTGGACCCAGGGGCCCATGTGCAACGCACACATTGCACCCATTATAGATACGCCAGTGGCATCAGCTTTCCATTGCACTGCAGCAGTAGATGGGCCAGGAGATTCTGTGAGGCACAGACAGTTACTGATTAAGGCCCAGTATGGAGTCTCATGGTAGATTACAGCCAGGAAGATGTCTGTATTGCCAGGCTGAGGCATGCTGTGGGCACAAAGGTTAGCACTGCTTCCTCCCACAGTCCTACTTATAGTGTGAAATGAGTTTGGACTGTAGAGTGGTAAGCTCCACTAGGGCAGGTGCTCAATAACAAAAAAATTCACTGCACAGTCATGCTTAGTACTTTACCGAACCCACCCAAACTCAATTTGCCCCATCCGGGGCTGCTGTGGGGACTCAGGAGGGGCTACTAAAACATCTAAGGGGCTGTTTTATTTAAAAATAAAATAGGAATAAAATAAACAAGAAACACAGGTCTCACTTGCGTGTAACTGGGACACACAAGTATGCGCACATGCGTGTAACTGGGAGCTGTGAAAACAAAAATAAGGCATCTGCCACAAAATATGTAAATAAAAATGTAATATAAAAATGGAAAAAGGAAACCCATAAGATTTTCACAAAATAAGTCTCCAGACTCCGTGGAGGGGAAAATATCCAATCTTGGTCTTGTGGAATACACCACTTTATTTGCATCCCATCATTAAATCCGAGATTATCTTAATCCCTGAAATGGAGAAGGGGGAACAATTATGGAGGCTTTGGCCCCTAGTTTTTCAGTTTGTCCAGTAATGTGGTAATTAATAATTATATATTTGCTTGGTTGAAGTTCTTTCTGTTCCACACCAATATAGAAGTGGAGGTGAAAGCCTGTGTGTTGTTCCTGATTGCATATGACTCTCTATTTTTTAATCACCTTCTTGACACTGTCCTCTTCCTCTTGCCTCTTCTCATAATGTGAAAAGTCATCAAATATGGAGGTGGTATGTTTGTAGCTAGCTATGATGGCAAGCTTTTTCCAGGGGGACCACCTGTCGCTGAAATGATGGGTTTATTAAACTGTGCATGTCATGTTTAAACAATATAAGGGTGGGAGGGAGGGCCCAAGACAATTCCATCTTGCAACTCTTTTTTTTCTTTGCATTATGTGCTCTTTGGGGCCTAGTTTTTAAAACTGCCATCCTGTCTACCACTGCAGTGCCACTCCTAGATGGGCCAGGTGTTTGTGCCGCCCACTTGTGTCACTTAGCTTAGTCATCCTGAGACCTCGGTGCACCTTTTTTTTCTTTGCATTATGTGCTCTTTGGGGCCTAGTTTTTAAAACTGTCATCCTGTCTGTCACTGCAGTGCCACTCTGAGATGGGCCAGGTGTTTATGCTGCCCACTTGTGTCTCTTAGCTTAGTCATCAAGCGACTTTGGTGCAACCTTTTGGCATAAAAACAATATTGTAAGGTGTGAGGTGTTCAGAATAGACTGGAAATTAGTGGAAATTAATGTTATTGAGGTTAATAATACAATAGGATCAAAATTAGCCCCAAATTCTGTGATTTTAGCTGTTTTTATGTTGGTGTTTTTTTTTAAATCATCCAGATCCGAAACCAAAACCTAAAAGGGTGGTTTTGGCAAAATCAATCCAGATCCAAAATACGAGCAGGGATCCAGATCCAAAACCAAAACACAAAACCCAAAAGGTGTCCACCACACATCTCTAGAAAACATTTTTCTATTAGATACACAGAAACATGGATATATAAGGAATACAGGAGCCAAATGCAAAAGGGTTTAGCATAATAAACAGCATTAAATATTGCACAGCAGACTTAGGTCCCAAGCTGCATGAACTGTTCTGGCAGGAGATAAGTAGAGAATAATCAGGATATGACAGTTAGCTTTGCAGAAGAAGGAACATGTCACAGTACTTGAACAATCTATGTAACAAGATGTGGCTATTTAAAGGTCCAAGCAGGCAGCATCAGCCATCTTTCCTGAGGGTTATGTTCAAGACCAAATGGCCTTCTTCAATTTTCACAAGTAGGAAAATTATCTAAACAAAGCCATATCCAGGGGTGGGCTTAGTACACTAACAACACCCCTCCCCCCCACACACCTTTTCTCTCCCACCCAGTTGGTACAAATATGCCCTGTAGCTGGCAACTTTTAGCTCGGGGGTGGGGGGGGAAGGGGGAGGGGTGCGACACAAGCGAGTTCTGTTCCATCCCCACCCCCCCAAGTATGCAGCAAAGATTAAAAAGCTACTGGTGCAGGGTCATTCTCCTGGGGGTTCCCAGCTTCTGTGCTGGGGTTAGAAGGGAGGCTGAGCCCGGACAGAGGATGCCACAAGGAGGAATAGGATGAGGTCGCCTCCTGCTGCTGCTGCTGCAGTCACTGGGGATCCCAACTCTCCTCTCCCCAGGGAAACATGACAGCTTCCTGACCCACTGCTGCTGCTCCTGGATGCTGTCACATTTGACAGTATTCTCTGCTAGAGAGCAGCAGTAGCATCTTCTGGGATCTTTCCCTCATCTTCTCACCTGTTATAGCCAGCCACAATTGACACCCCCCTGGGCGTGGACACTGAAGTAGTGGACACTGCACGGCCAGGGAGCATCCTCTGCTTGTCTCCTGGGTGCCAGAAGCATACAGTCAGCTCTAGGACATTGAAATTGTACTGTCAATGGGGTGCATATGGCACCCTGCCCCCGACCCAGCCCGCCACTGTGCACATCATACTTACCTACTTTTGATATCTCCTCTCCAGGGGGCTGGGAGACTACCCAAATGATAGAGAGAGTAGGTGAGTATGATGTACATGCCTGGCAACTGAGGAAAAGGGGGGAGGGGGGGCTGAGTACAGAGGAATTATTATTATCAGAACAGCTGAGCAGCATCCCCCAAATATCTCGCTGTCATCAGCCACATTCATGCAGCATGCAGTCACACTGTTACTGGGAAAGGTAGGTTTGTGTCATAGGGGCAGACGTACTAAACCTTGGAGAGTGATAATGTGGGGAGAGATAAACTGCAAACCAATCAGCTCCTGTCGTTTTCAAACACAGCCTGTAACAGGAGAGATAGGAACTGCTGGTTCTTATCTCTTTCCACTTTATCAGTCTCCAGGGCTTAGTACATCTTTCCTATAAAAAGAAATTGTCTGCCAGCATGCTGATTGGTGCATAGTGCTGGTCATGCAGAGTCACTGTGGCTGCAGGTCTCCGCACACTGATTGGTGGATTGCTTGAGTTATCCACCAATCAGAGTGCAGGAAGCCTTATTTACAACTAGGGACAGTAAAGGACTGAGGGAAGGGTGTATAATTTGATTATGTCACACCATAGATCCAAAGTCTAATTTTCTAGCTCAACAACATTAGACAATTTTTTCATTTATCAGGAATTTCTAGATACTTGCCATTTTTTAAGCATTACATGATAAGGAGGAAATGTCACAGTGAAGGAATCTCTTTTACTGGCCATTTCACCCAAGTTATTTATATGAATCACCTTTGAAAAAGCCACCAAGAGTGGCGAAACGCGTCAGCTTTCTCAACACCAGGTACTGGACCGCTCCACCTAGCACTGCTTATTTGATTGGAAAACTTCCAGGTACAAAATTGCTCCATCCAGCACTGTCTACTTGATTGGAGATTTCCAGTCAAACAGTAAGATCAGCGAAAGAAGTCTGTGAACCAGGATCCAACATTGCCACTGCCGTCGCTGAACGAGCTTAATTAATTGGACTCCCTCATTTGGAACACAGTTTAGACACGTCTTACAGCTGGAATACTCCTATTGCTGGTAAAACATGGCCATGTGTGAGTAATTACCACATAAATATTGGACATTGATTTCAAAAGAAGTGCAATATTGGTGGAAAAGTCCAGAGATTCATTTATTTCCTGTGTGTATTGTTTACAAATACGTTTCCTATTTTACAATTGTGTAACACAAATGTAGATTAAATTGTTTTTAATTATATTTGTTTAGCGCTGTTTTTCATTTTACTGTTTTCTATTTGTGGGGAGACTGACTATCTCCCAATACAGCTGCTAGGAGAGACCGCTCATACGTGCGCCTCTCTATATCAATCTTGATATATACTCCCTTGTTTATATGAATGACCATCTCCATTAGGAGATCAGAGTTCCAAAAAGAATGTTTCCTTCAAGGGTGTAGCTACCGTAGGTTCAGGCAGTGCAGCTGCTATGAGGCCCAGAGCTGAGAGGGGCCCATCTTCCCTGTCAAAGTTACATGTGTTACTGTATATACATTTTTCATTGGGTGGTACATAGGGGTCCTTTCAAACTTTCTTTTTCCTTGGGACCTGCAATATATCTAGGTATGCCCCTGGACCTGCTCATTGTAGAGTGGTATAAAATGAACTGTAGGGCATTTTAATGTTATATAATATGAACCGGGGCACTGTAATGAGGCACAATATGAACGGGGGGCACTATATATCATAATGCGAATTGGGGGTACTGTGTGGCATAATGTGTACTGGCAGCTCTGAAATGTGACATACTGTAGGGTGAACTTAATCACTACTACGATTCATAACAGAAACTAGGGCACTATTATGGGGCATAACATTAAATAAGGCTCTACTATGGTTCAGAAAATGAACTACAGTACTGTAGAGCACTGTTATAGGGCATAAAATTAACTGCTGCAGAGAAGTGTCTCTCTAGAAACATTGGGACTGGGGTCCCTCCAAAATGTTGCTATAGGGCCCACAAAGTTCTGGCTACGCCCCTGGTTTCCTTTTTTATTTTTCGTGAAACAAAAACAAGGGCTGTGGGTGATGAGAAAATGTTGTTTTCAATTACAAAGTGAGAACATACAAACTCCACACATAGAAAGAGAATTTTTTTTTTTTTTTTGGGCGCCTCACTTGACAAGATGGCAAAAAGGTGCTATGTGCGATCAACTCTGAATGACCCTCAATGGCACTATATGTGTGGAACAAGTGTAGAAGGTGTAAAGAAGATGGTGCTACTGTGTCTACAAGGGTGGAGGAAGTGGACGACCCAAATAAATACTTATCCTCAAGTGTTGGAATGTTTGGGTCCTTTGTCCAGAGTTGGTCTTCTTTTTTGATGTGAAATACAAACTCATGGGCACATGGAAAATATAATGGGAAAAGGAATCATGTGTAGTGACTTCCAATCTGATGTGTTAAAGTGAGTTGATGTTATTAAAGATGAATCCGATATGTGTCCTAAATGTACCCGTGTTTTTGCACTGGGGCGCGCATCGACACAGGTTTTTAATAAGTGGAAATGGCTCAACGCGGGTTGAGTGACCCTTGAATCCTACCCAGGTAGCTACCTGGGTTTAACACGGTAATGAAACGGTAATTGTGCAGTGGAAACGGTCATTACCCGTGTTTTCAGACCCGAGTAATGCTCTGAGACACTGATTGGTGCTTCTGGGGCACAGAAAGATGATGTCATCCCTGGGAGACATGCGGGGCACATGCAGGCATCGCAGCAGCTTCTAAACGCAGAGTTGAAACACTGGGAGACACGCTGGGCACAGCTATTGCAGCAGCTTGCAGAAAGACACTCCGCTGGGCACATGCAGATATTGCAGCAGCTGTCAAACAAACAAACAAACAAACAGACACTATACAGCAGCAGAAGCTCCAGCACAGCAACATGGCTAGCCATACCTGGCAGTGGCGCACCCAGGGGGGGTTTCCGAGTACCCAGAAACCCCCCTCCACTAAAAAAAAAAAAAAAAAAATTTTTTTTTTTTTTTTTTTTAGCTGCATGAGTATTATTAATGACTGTCTAGCGTCCTCTGCAGCCTGCTGTCTTCCTGGTGGCACTTGCAAGTGCAATAAAAGTACTTTATTTTAATTATAGTACATATATATCCATGTGCATACATACATATATACACATGTATATACATACATACATATAAACACACACACACACGCACACACACACACACACACACATGATATATATATACATGTATATATATATATATATATATATATATGTGTACTGTATATGTGTGTACATATATATATATATATATATATATATATATGCATGTTTAATATGCTATGTATAGGTGTATATGGGTTCACTACGATCTCCCGGTGACTAGCATACCGGCGCCGGGAGGGCGGCCGCGGGCTTACCGACAGTGTGGTGAAGCGCAAATGAGCCCCTTGCGGGCTCGCTGCGCTCGCCACGCTACGGGCACGCGCGCCTCGCTATTCTATTCTCCCTCCAGGGGGGTCGTGGACCCCCACGAGGGAGAATAAGTGTCAGTATGCCGGCGGTCGGGCTCCCAGCGCCGGTATGCTGGTCGCCGGGAGCCCGACCGCCGGCATACTGAAGACCACCCGTGTATATGTATGTGTGTGTGTATGTATATATATATATATATATATATATATATGTGTAGATATATATATGTATATATATACACACACACACACACACACACACACACACACAGAGACACACTAGTTTTACGGACCCAGCATATACTGGGTCACCTCAGTCCCCACCCCCGTGATTGGCTCCGCCCAGTTCTGGAAACCCCCCCATGCAAATCCTGCGTTTGCCACTGCCTGGTCAGACACAGAGATCAAAGAGCTGCTTAATATTCGGGGAGAGGAAGAAATTAGACGGCAGGTGACTGGAACAGTTAAGGATGCTATCGTCTATAAGAACATATCCCTTATGCTGGCAGAAAGAGGCATCCAAAAAAACCAGCAACAAGTCGTTAACAAATTGAAGGCACTACGCAAACAATTTACTAAAGTACATGACCATAACCGCAAGAAAAGTGGCGCTGGATGGATCAAATGGGCATATTATGACCTATACTATAGTGTCTTTGGCAAAACTTCACTAACAAATCCCATAGCACTATCGTCATCCAGCTGTGCCAGACAGTAAAAAGTCAATTTTTAATGACATCAATAGTCTTTAACAGAGCTTACCCAGGTTAAGTGGAAACAGATCCGACCAGGGAATAACCCGAATCGAAGTGCAGTGGAAATGGTGGAGCCGAGACGGGTTGTAGCCAGGTTAAACATTCCGGATCGGACCTGATACTGATGTGGTAAAGGGGTATAACTGTAACCCTTTGACTGCAAAGGAGAACACTTTTTTTGGATATACATTTCATCCAATTTATTTTACCTCCTACTTTGAGTACTAAATAAGACATTTATTTTCAAGAAATTATCTCCATAAGACTAAATTAGCAAGAATTATGAAACAAACATGGTTCTGCTGGACAATTTTCCTTTAGGGAACTAGATTCATATAGATCTGATGTGACTGAAATGTCAAAGCTATTTTTATCTGAATGTGGAGGAACATTGTATTAAAAATCTAAAAGCCAAAGAAATAGGTTTGAACAGTGTATTTTTGACTCAGAGCAAGTACAGGCTTAGGGGCAAATTCATCATGAAAAAATTCTGTAATGAGAATTTCTAGTTTTCAATTCTCATTGCATTAGCTAACAATTTTTTCATGATTCATCAAAGACCAGTCATAAAATTATCACTCCCGAAAAACTGGACTTTTTGCGGTCAGTTTTTCGGGAAGTGATAATCTTACCCTCAGGCTGCCTGGCTGCAGAATGGAGTACTCAGCAGCAGGCAACCCGACCCCCTGCCGGCATCTTATTGCTGAGACTGCCTGGCTGTAGAGATTGCTCTGCAGCCGTGGACCCCCGCCTGGACTACCCTTGCTGCCATCACCTAAACTCTGTTCCCGGGGCTTGCCGCTGCTACACACTCACTGTAGCGGTGCCTCTCCCACCTCCCGCTGCCGGCACCTAATTGGTGTCCCAGCTGCAGAGATTGCATTGCAGCCGCGGACGCCCCCTCCCATGTAAACGGCAGATTGTGCGGAGAACAAATTCTCAATCAAACTCCCAAAAAAATGCTTTTTCAGAGTTTGATGAATGTCACAATTTCTACATTCCATGGGGAGTATAGAAATTGTGACATTTTAAGGATGATGAATATGCCCCTATGTATTAATAGAATCGACAAACACAAAAGTTTATGTATTGTATGTATTTTGTAGTGATGTATTAAATTATCATTGGGTATACAATTCTGTGAGATTAACTCAAAGTGCATCTGGAATGGGCAGGTAAAGTTACTTTACAACCAGTATGTACATTCATTTTTCTTGACAGGTTGGGCGAGAGGCTTCCCATTGACAGTGCTCTCTGATATTCACAATCTGGGCTGGTAGACCCGGGGTAGAGAGATAACACCTTCCCCTGGGCTGGCCTTTGATTAGTCCAAATCCAGATATCGGTTAGATGGACTCTACTCATGGCAGGGAAATGTAACAGCCTTTGCTCTGTCCTGGGTCACATGATTTATGATGGTTCCCCTGTAGGTTATTATATTATACTGCAAATATCTGTATTACCTGCAATGGAACTGTGCAACATAATTAACATGTGTACTTAATACTGTATATGCCTAGAATTTAATAATTAAGCTGGCATATTTAGCTATGCTAAGAGGAGAGGGTTTTGTTCATCTGCACAAGCATAAAACACTTTATTTCAAACCAGAATATTAAATATTTTAGAAAAATTACATTTCACGCCTGGGCCGTTATGTAATGAAGTCCGAGTTCAGTGGCCGAGCGGGATGCTGGCTGAACGCGGACATTTTTTTAAAGGGGCAATCATGTACAAGGCTAAACCATGCCTTGTACATGAATGACCCTTTAAAAAAAGTCCAAGTTCGGGCAGCATCCAGCACAGCCGCCAAACTCAGGACTTCATTACATCCCACCCTCATGTTAATCACATATTGATAGGGGTAAAATATTGCGGAGCTCCCCTAGAGTTTTGGTACTGAATAGAAAAGCTTTTGCTTTTAATATAATAGTGATGCTGACAAATATGAGTTACATAGCAAGAATACTGTTTTTCCCAAACAAATATTAGAAATAATTGAAATATCATACAACCATCAGGTTTGTTTGGCTTAGGCCAAGACAAGAAAAAAAATCCTTTTTGGAGCACTCTTTTCTTGTGATTGTCAGTAGATATGATGAGATAATATTAAAATATAACTTTTATTCTTAAACTCTTTAAAATGAAAGGGTTTAAAAATATATAGTGTTACACCCATTCGTAAATAATAACACATAAAACACGTCAATTTTGTCCTGTGGTGAAAATATCCATGAGAGAATTGTACCTCGTCACATGGGTTGTTCTCTCAATATTTAATGTTTGTGGACAACTTATTTGCCCAAATTGCAGCAGAAAAAATTAGAGGTCGCAATGTTCCTACATATTTATCCAATCAATAGAAGTAAATATCCCATGTATTGGATGGCATAACCCCCTCTTTCATGTGTTGATGTCAGTATCAAAATATTTAACAAACTATATTGTTAATCCCAGTCTCTGAGTGAAGCTATTTGCAACAATATAACTTCCCTCAAATGGTCTGCTGAGTTTGATACAATGTATAATTACAGACACAGCACAGAATACATCATGATCAAATATATATGTATATACCCCCACAAATCGGCTTCTCATTACCCACTCTATCTCTATTCACAATTTATAGGAGAAGGTACATATAGGCCCTCATTCCGAGTTGATCGCTCGGTAATTTTCTTCGCATCGCAGTGAAATTCCGCTTAGTACGCATGCGCAATATTCGCACTGCGACTGCGCCAAGTAATTTTACAATGAAGATAGTATTTTTACTCACGGCTTTTTCTTCGCTCTGGCGAACGTAGTGTGATTGACAGGAAATGGGTGTTACTGGGCGGAAACACAGCGTTTTCGGGGCGTGTGGATAAAAACGCTACCGTTTCCGGAAAAAACGCAGGAGTGGCCGGAGAAACGGGGGAGTGTCTGGGCGAACACTGGGTGTGTTTATGACGTCAAACCAGGAACGACAAGCACTGAACTGAACGCAGATGCCGAGTAAGTCTGAAGCTACTCTGAAACTGCTAAGTAGTTTGTAATCGCAATATTGCGAATACATCGGTCGCAATTTTAAGAAGCTAAGATACACTCCCAGTAGGCGTAGGCTTAGCGTGAGCAACTCTGCTAAATTCGCCTTGCGAGCGATCAACTCGGAATGAGGGCCATAGTACAGTACAGGAACATATACAGCACATAAGATTGATCAACCAAGATGTCAGTTGAATATGATTTCTGACAATCCGTTGAAGAAATTAAACAGAACAATGCACTTTTTTACATATTAAATTGCTTATTACTATTTGTCATGTTCGAAGAAAAAAATATTTTATCACACAACCACATGTAGTGTGTGAATGGCTGAGGTGGCAGTCACACCCCATACACCAAAACCTTACTCCAACTGGTGGCCAAGATGCCCTTCTCTTTTGATCTCTAAACCTTTATCAGTCCTTTCTGCCTAGGGATAGCCATTGATAGCCAGTTTTAACCATCGAGAGAAAACCATTGATGTTTTAGCTAGTAAAGGTTCCTGATTGCGAATGCCCAGACCATGGAATTACATAAGCAGCTTGATTACAATATCATTTAACATTGATTGATGATAAATCTCTGTGTCAGACTATCAGTGTTGCTAACAGCCAATGGTCGATGGCCATCCGTACTTCAGCAACTACACCTCTGAGTCTTGGCGTAAGGTGCTGGGCTGTGACATCACTTCCCAGCACCAGACACCAAGGGGTATATTTACTATTCGTGGGGTTTACTATCATTGGTGACTGTGTAAAACTGACAGATACAGATGTGTCCTTACACCTATCATATCTTTGTAATGCAGAAGGCCTGGTACGTCTTATATGCCGCGGGAGAGTGTAATACCACTTTCCAATCACCAGATATACAGACCTTGAACATATACTTATATACCTGTTACCATATTGATAATTAACACTATAGATGGTATAAAGTATAAAACATATTTAGCATACAGTACTGTTCAAAAATGTTAGGCAGGTGTGAAAAAAATGTTGCAAAGTAAGAATGCTTTCAAAAATAGAAGTGTTAATCATTTATTTTTATCAATTAACAAAATGCAAAATACAGAAGAGAAATCTAAATCAAATCAATATTTGGTGTGACCACCCTTTGTCTTCAAAACAGCATTGAGTCTTCTAGGTACACTTGCACAGAGTTTTTGAAAGAACTTGGCAGGGAGGTTGTTCCAAACATCTTGGAGGACTAACCACATATCTTCTGTGAATGTAGGCTTGCTCAAGTTCTTCTGTCTCTTAATGTAATCCCAGACAGACCTGATGATGTTTAGATAAGGGCTCTGTGGGGTTCATGTCATCACTCCTGGACTCCTTGTTCTTCTTTACACTGAATATAGTTCTTAATGACATTGACTGTATGTTTGGGGTTATTGTCCTCCTGCAGAATAAATTTGGAGCCAATCAGATGCCTCCCTGATGGTATTGCATGATGGATAAGTGCCAGTTTATAGTTCTTAGTACTGAAGAGACCATTAATCCTGATCAAATTGCAAAATTAATTTGTTGAAATGCAGACCCAAACTTGCAAGGAACCTCCACCATACTTCACTGTTGCCTGCAGATACTCATTATTGTAATGCTCTCCTGCCTTTTGACAAACTGCCTTCTGTTACAGCCAAATATTGAAACATTTTAATTTTAATCATCAGTCCAGGGTACCTGCTGCCATTTTTCTGCACCCAAGTTCCTATGATGTCGTGCATAGTTGAGTTGCTTGGCCTTGTTTCCACGTTGAAGGTATGGCTTTTTGGTTGCAATTCTTCCATTAAGACCACTTCTGGCCAGACTGCTCTGAACAGTACCTAGGTCCTACTAGTTTCTGCCAGTTCTGAGCTGATGGCACTGCTGGACATCTTCAAAATTCTAAGGGAAGTCAGCATTATGTGTCTTTCATATGATGCATTAAGTTTCCTTGGCCAGATCCTGCGACAATGGTCCTCAACATTGCCTGTTTCTTTGTGCTTCACATCTTGAAACCCCAGTCTGCTTTGAAATCTTGGCATGGGAGAGACCTTGCTGATGCAGTATAACTACCTTGTGTATTGTTGCTGTGTTCAGTTATGCCATGGTGTATGACCTGTAACAGGAAATTGTCTTTAACAACCTCACCTTTGTAGGAGAATTTGGCTGTTCCTCACCCAGTTTTAAGCCTCCTACACAGCTGTTTCTGTTTCAGTTAATGACTGTCTTTCAACCTACATTTGAAAAATTATGATCATTATTACCTATTTGTTATGATTTGTTAAACGTAAACCTGACTATAATCCATGACTTTGTGCATGTGTACCTAAAGGAATTTAAGCTGTTCTTTTCATTCACTTTGCAATTTTGTTAATTGATCAAAATAAACTATCAACACGTCTATTTTTGAAAGCATTCTGACTTTGCAGCATTTTATCCACACCTGCCTAAAACTTTTGCACAGTACTGTAAATATCCTAAGTGGTCAGGAAAAGTTTAAACATCCCATAATAAATGAATACACCAACATAATAAAACCAGTAGGAGAAAGAACTGCACTTTCTAAGCACAAATTCTTCCACCTCATTATAAGGCTCCTGTCTCTTTTTCCTGGCAGCTACTATTTGGTCCAGTGCACTGATCCACACACACAGCAAATTTGGTATAAGAAGCAGCTACACTGGGCATGTGCAGCAGCTCTAAATTGTCCCTTGAACTGCATGTTATGGTGGCAGCTCTTGCAATTGTATTATATACCATTGCTATTATGATCATAATTTCAGCTGTTGACCAAGCAGAGGGGGAATTTTCCGAGCAACCGGAACACCGCCCCCCCCCCCTTCCCCTCCCTGCATTTGCCTATGCATGTATTATCTAGAGTCTTTGCAATACAATTCTGTATTCATGCATTTGTGTGCTGTGCATTTCCGAAATTGTCACATATGCCTTCAGAAATTGTTGCACATCACATTAAAATTCTTGTGTACTGGATGTACACATCTATAACTGTTTATTGTCCATACAGGATTGGCCGCTAGTCATAACGTGCTATAGTGCCTTCTCCATTTACCTCTGTTGTACCCAGTACTGGCCATCTAGTGGTAAAGCTGTGTACTCCATGGTGTGGACCCCCTGGTGTCTTAATGCACCTCCCCCTGCTATAGGGCCTTCTCCATTTACCTCTGTTGTACCCAGTACTGGCCATCTAGTGGTAAAGCTGTGTACTCCATGGTGTGGACCCTCTAGCGTCTTAGTGCACCTTCCCGTGCTATAGGGCCTTCTCCATTTACCTCTGTTGTACCCAGTACTGGCCATCTAGTGGTAAAGCTGTGTACTCCATGGTGTGGACCCTCTAGCGTCTTAGTGCACCTTCCCGTGCTATAGGGCCTTCTCCATTTACCTCTGTTGTACCCAGTACTGGCCATCTAGTGGTAAAGCTGTGTACTCCATGGTGTGGACCCTCTAGCGTCTTAGTGCACCTTCCCGTGCTATAGTGCCTTCTCCATTTACCTATATTGTACCCAGTACTGGCTATCTAGTGGTTAAGCTGTGTACTCCATGGAGTGGACCCTCTGGCGTCTTAGTGCACCTTTCCGTGACTTTGTCGCTGTGCCTTTGTCGCAAGTTCTACATGCTGTGGCAAAGATGACTGTTTGGCGCAACTAAGAGGTGGACACAGATGCAGCTGCCTCTTTTGCCAGAGTCACATCTGCATTTTTATGCTTATGACACCTCTGATTTATAAAGCACTGAGATTCCCACTTGCTGTCTCTTAAGTACATTTCCGCCTGGTGTCTCACACCATTGGTCGAGTGCTCCATCATTTGCACCAGAAGGACTTGTACAAGCCCTAAGGCAGGTGCAGTTTCTCCATCTTTGGCATGTGAGAGTAGCTGTGCACCTGTGTTTCAGTGACTTGATGACCACACACCTGCATCGGCTTAGCCACCCCTGTAACCTACCAGGAACGCATTCTGTGCTGTCTGCACTCAGGCAATTGGGACACAGGTACTGTGCATGCGCAGATTTAAAACATCGGACATTTGCATGGGCCATCGACACTGCATCAATCAGGCCCACAAAGTATGAGGACACATCTATAGTAAATCTGCATCCAATAAGTATCTCTGACAGATAGGAAGAAGTTGAACCTGTATGTGAGATTCCAGTGCTCCCTCTGGTTGAAACGCAGGGAAAGTAAAACACAGAACAAGTGACATTATGATATGTATTAAGTGCTTTAGGTGCTTCATAAACTGTGGCACCTTAGGTATAGGTTCATTCTATATCAGCACCGACCCTGACCCCAAACAGTGCAAAACTCAACACTGTAACACATTAATTACCGTATACCTTTTCTAACTTGAACTAAAATATTCAAACATTTTATTCATTCTAATTAGTTTCTGAAGAAAATTATTTCCCTTACAGGGTTTAACTGATAAGCTAAGGCAGACGTCAAATGTATTTCATTATGTTTTATTTGCTATTCAATTCTAGTTAAAAACATGTCTGCAAGCTCTCAGTACCCAGTATTCAGTAAGCTTGTTTATTTATATATATTGTTTCTGATCCAAATCTGAAACTTGGACCAATACAACCTAAATGTATAATGTCCTTTAAGCACATTCATTTGATTATATTAGTGTGATTCTAGTCGTATACCCCCTGTCTGACGCACTGTCAAACAGAGAATCATATTCTCAGCTAATTTTTTTAATACTATAACATGAGTCCAAACAGCCACTTTCGTCATCGAATATTATATACTAACTCATGACTCCATAGGAATAATGCTTCCCAATTCATCATGTTCACACAGAAACAATGTCTATTTCTCTGTGCACATCTTATATCCCTTTTCCACTAGCTCAAAAAACACGGTTAAATGCACCGGGGCGCGCATTTACCCATGTTTTTTGCTAGTGGAAAAGGGTCCCCCTGCAAAAACCCGGATCATGTGACCCGTGAATCCTACACGGGTAGCTACCTGCGTAGGACACGGGAATGATCCGTGTAGGGTTGTAGTGTAAATGGAAGCCGTGTCGATGCGACATGACTCCCGTTTACACTGTATTGAAGGGCGGCAATATGTCGGGTTGGTGAGCGTAGTGGGAAAGGGGGCTGAGCACGGGCCGCAGCCGGGTAGCACCCGTATCAGGCTCCTGGCTGCGACCCGTGCTTAGTAGTGGAAAAGGTGTATTAGTGTGTATACTTAGATAGCTAACTAGCCAGATAGACAGACAGACAGACAGACAGACAGACAGACAGACAGACAGACAGATAGATAGATAGATAGATAGATAGATAGATAGATAGATAGATAGATTCTATACATATATGTACAGTATATAGGCATCAGTAATGAATGCAATGAAGCTAAATAAAACATTTTTTCCAGCTGCAGTTGTGTTAATTGAAATCCATGATCCCAACAGATCTATTTTTTCCACCCTTTCCCCATGCTTGCTCTGTGCTTCAAGCTGAAGCTGACATTGTGTGTGGGAGGGCGGCGCATTGAAGCATAGTTACACTGACTGCAGCTCCTGCTCTACTCAGCTACAAGAAATGTTTGCAGCAATTTCCCAGGAGAAACTGTAGCCTACATTGGAGAGAGCAGTCCCATTTCTTTGCAAACATTGCACATTTAGGGGGTTATTTAGGTTGGATTGCAGATTCTGCTAAAAAGCAGAACCCACAATCCTTTCTATCGCATGCTGAGGGCCGCCCAGCTTGCTGACCATCCCGCCCAGCAGCAGTGACCACAATTTAATTGCAGTCGCAGCAACGGTGGATGACCCCCTGCATGAAGGCAGGTGCGCTGCCGCCATTTTTTCCTTCGGAGTGGCTGCGTGTGACCAAAAACAGCGCCGACCCACCTCTGTTCGCAGCGTCCCACCCCTGCAACACCGCTGTCCTGCAAATGCCTCTGCCTGTTAATCAGGCAGAGACACTCGCAGTCAATGCGATCCAATCGTATTGGCCGAGCATGCACGCGCAGGTCGGGACCTGCATGTGCGCATTGGCAGCTAGTAGGGAAATTGCGCATCGCGATGTCACTGCCTTTAATGTGGACCCACACTCCACTCTCCCATCCACTGTGTGTATACTAAGGCCTGATGCAGAGATGAATGTATGGCTGTTGGTAACAGTATGCATTTGTATACATTTCAGCTGCATTTCAATTAATTCTCCAATTACAATTCAAGAAGAATAAATGTATTTCTCTTACGTCCTAGAGGATGCTGGGGACTCCGTAAGGACCATGGGGATAGACGGGCTCCGCAGGAGACATGGGCACTTTAAGAAAGACTTTAGGTATGGGTGTGCACTGGCTCCTCCCTCTATGCCCCTCCTCCAGACCTTAGTTTACTACTGTGCCCAGAGGAGACTGGGTGCATTACAGGGAGCTCTCCTGAGTTTCCTGTAAGAAAGTATATTTGTTAGGTTTTTTATTTTCAGGGAGCCTACTGGCAACAGACTCCCTGCATCGAGGGACTGAGGAGAGAGAAGCAGACCTACTTCTGTGAGTTTCAAGGCTCTGCTTCTTAGGCTACTGGACACCATTAGCTCCAGAGGGATCGGTACACAGGTCTCACCCTCGCCGTCCGTCCCAGAGCCGCGCCGCCGTCCCCCTCACAGAGCCGGAAGGTAGAAGCCGGGTGAGTGTGAGAAGAAAAGAAGACTTCAGAGGCGGCAGAAGACTTCATGATCTTCACTGAGGTAACGCATGGTAATTGCTCCCATACACCTCCCACACGGCAGCCACTGTAAGGGTGCAGGGCGCAGGGGGGGCGCCCTAGGCAGCATATAAACCTCTCTTTGGCAAAAATATATATATATATAAACTATATATAAAGAGCCCCCGCCAGTTTTTAGTATATTTGAGCGGGACAGAAGCCCGCCGCCGAGGGGGCGGGGCTTCTCCCTCAGCACTCACCAGCGCCATTTTCTCCACAGCACAGCGCTGAGAGGAAGCTCCCCGGACTCTCCCCTGCTTATTCCACGGTGTAAGAGGGTTTTGAAGAAGGGGGGGGGGCACATAATTTGGCGCATATATATATATATATATATATATATATGTACAAACAGCACTACTGGGTAAACATATATTTATATAGTGTTTTTTCCTGGGTCATATAGCGCTGGGTGTGTGCTGGCATACTCTCTCTCTGTCTCTCCAAAGGGCCTTGTGGGGGAACTGTCTTCAGATAAGAGGATTCCCTGAGTGTGTGGTGTGTCGGTATGCGTGTGTCGACATGTCTGAGGTAGAAGGCTTTCAGGGGGAGGAGGAGGAGAAAATGAATGTGGTGTCTCCGTCGACAACACCGACACCTGACTGGATGGATATGTGGAATGTTTTAAGTGCTAATGTAAATTTATTACACAAAAGATTAGACAAAGCTGAAGCTAGGGAACAGCCAGGGAATCAACCCATGTCTGTCCCTATGTCGCAAGGACCTTCGGGTTCTCAAAAGCGCCCACTATCCCAAATAGTAGACACAGATACCGACACGGATTCTGACTCCAGTGTCGACTACGATGATGCAAAGTTACAGCCAAAATTGGCTAAATGTATTCGATATATGATTATTGCAATAAAAGATGTTTTGCATATCATAGAGGACACGAGGGTACACATGTATAAGGAAAAGAAACCTGAGGTAACTTTTTCTCCCTCACATGAGCTGAACGAGTTATGTGAAAAAGCTTGGGACTCTCCAGACAAAAAACTGCAGATTCCCAAAAGGATTCTTATGGCGTATCCTTTCCCACCAACGGACAGGATACGGTGGGAATCCTCCCCTAGGGTGGACAAAGCGTTGACACGCTTATCCAAGAAGATAGCGCTGCCATCCCAAGATACGGATAACCTCAGGGATCCTGCTGATCGCAAGCAGGAGGTTACCTTGAAGTCCATTTACACACATTCGGGTACCTTACTCAGACCAGCTATTGCGTCGGCCTGGGCGTGTAGCGCTGTAGCGGCATGGATGCATGGCCGGATTAAGATCCACATGGGCCTGGTGCTGAAATTGATCAAGGGCCTATTGTGAGAAGTTGAGGAGGTGTGGCTAATGTTGTGTGGGTGTGGCCAGTGACATATGGGCATGTACACTCCTTACACTATAATCCCCAATGTCTCCCAAAAGAAGTAAAAGTAGAAAGCAACATCACTTTGTGAAGAAATTAGAATTATAATTTAAATTCTTATCATTTATGGAAACCATGTGACCAACTGGGCAGTTTATCATCATCAGGCTGTCATGTTGATGGGCCTATTTTTATCTGGAGCCTGGAGCTGTAGCTCCATACGCCCAATTGTTAATCTGGCTCTGCATGGACGGATACCTTATCAGCGGAAATTGAAACCCTAGATAAGGATACCATCTTATTGACCCTAGGACATATAAAGGATGCTGTCTTATATATGAGAGATGCTCAAAGAGACATTGGTCTATTGGGTTCTAGAATCAACGCTATGTCGATTTCTGCTAGACGAGTCCTATGGACCCGGCAATGGACAGGCGATGCCGATATGGTCACATTCAATATCAGTTTCCATAAACAGCCCTATACTGGCTCAACTAGGACTCTAAACTTTAGCAAAGCAAATTTTGAAAAGATGAGGGTATTTTTCAGGGATATTGAATGGGAAGGTTTGTTTTTAGGAAAAAATACTACGGAGAAATGGGAGGTACTAAAATTCCTGCTAGCTAAAAATACACTCAAATTTATTCCTATGAGCAGCAAAAAAAGGAATAAAAATCATAAACCGATGTGGCTTAACAAAAATATTAAGGAACTTATGGGCAAGAAAAGGCGAGCATTTAAAAAATACAAATCTGACGGGGAAGCAGAGTCATTTCAGCACTATAAGGAATGTAACAAAATTTGCAAAAAGGAAATAAGAGCGGCTAAAGTAGAAACTGAAAAACTAGTAGCAAAGGAAAGCAAAGCGAATCCCAAAAAATTCTTTAAATACATTAATAGCAAGAGATTAAAGAAGGAGAGTATAGGCCCTTTAAAAGACAAGTTGGGAGTCTTAAGCAAAAATGATAATGACATAGCGGACACACTAAATGAGTTTTTTTCAACAGTATTCACTAGAGAGGACCCAATTCAGGGACTGACACACAATCTCAATAATGAGAATATCCCACTGATAGGTACTTATTTAAGCGAGGAAGTAGTCTGTGACCGATTAAAACATTTAAAGATTAATAAATCACCAGGGCCCGATGGTATTCACCCAAGGGTTCTAATGGAGCTTCACTCTGAACTGGCAAAACCGCTATCTTTGATCTTTAAGGATTCAGTTATATCAGGTATGGTTCCCAAAGACTGGCGTATAGCGGAAGTAGTGCCTATATTCAAAAAGGGAAGTAAAGCTGAACCAGACAATTATAGACCAGTTAGTCTTACATCTATAGTGGGGAAAGTATTGGAAGGTATTCTAAGAGATAGTATTCAGAAGTTCCTTGAAGTCAATAAGGTCATTAAAAGGAATCAACATGGGTTTATGAAGGACAGATCCTGTCAAACCAACTTACTTGGCTTTTATGAAACAGTAAGCGCAAACCTAGATCAGGGTAAAGACGTGGATGTAATCTTTTTAGACTTTGCCAAAGCGTTCGATACTGTACCACACATGAGACTTATCTACAAGCTACAAGAATCAGGGCTAGGAAGCACAATATGCACTTGGGTCAAAAACTGGTTAGATAATAGGGAGCAGCGCGTTGTGGTTAATGGATCTTTTTCAACTTGGACTGAAGTGCTAAGTGGTGTGCCGCAAGGCTCAGTATTAGGACCGCTATTGTTCAATATTTTCATTAACGACCTAACAGAAGGTCTAGAGAGCATGGTGTCAATTTTTGCAGATGATACCAAATTGTGTAAGGCTATAAATACAGAGGAGGATGCCGAGTCTCTTCAGAACGACTTAGTTAAATTAGAAGCATGGGCAGCCAAATGGAGAATGCGCTTCAACACAGACAAGTGTAAGGTAATGCACTGTGGTAACAAGAACAAAAATTACACCTACCTACTAAATGGGGTAAAATTAGGGGATTCTGTACTGGAAAAGGACTTAGGTGTCCTCATAGATAGCAAGCTAAGCAGTAGTACCCAAAGTAGGACTGCAGCAAAGAAGGCTAATAAGATATTAGCATGCATAAAACGGGGTATTGATGCTAGGGACGAGAGTATTATACTCCCGTTATATAAATCACTAGTGAGGCCACACCTTGAATACTGTGTACAATTCTGGGCACCGTACTACAAAAAGGATATCCTGGAGCTAGAAAAGGTACAGAGGAGGGCGACCAAACTAATTAAGGGCATGGAGACGATGGAATACAAGGAAAGGCTTGAAAGACTAGGCATGTTTACATTGGAAAAGCGGAGACTAAGAGGGGATATGATCAACATCTACAAATATATAAGGGGACAATACACAGAGCTTGCGCGGGACCTGTTTTTGGTTAGATCAACACAGAGGACTCGTGGACACTCGCTCAGGTTAGAGGAGAGGAGATTCCGCACATTACGTCGTAAAGGCTTTTTCACGGTAAGGACAATACGTGTTTGGAATTCCCTGCCCGAGGGAGTTGTAATGGCGGAATCTGTCAACACCTTAAAGAATGGGTTAGATAAATTCCTAATGGATAAGGATATCCAGGGGTATGGTGCATAGTAATGCATTATAGTTACTATAAATAGGGATAAAATGCAACGGCTGACAGCAGCATCAGTCAGAAATTTTAGTCAAATCATCATGCATAGGAGACCACAAATAGGTTGAACTCGATGGACAATTGTCTTTTTTCAACCTCAGATACTATGTTACTATGTTACTATGACTCAAAAAGGCATATGGAGGTTTCACCTTACAAGGGTGAGGAATTGTTTGGAGAAGGTCTCTCGGACCTGGTCTCCACAGCTACAGCTGGTAAATCCAATTTTTTGCCTTATATTCCCTCACAGCCTAAGAAAGCGCCACATTATCAGATGCAGTCCTTTCGGTCACAGAAAAACAAGAAAGTATGAGGTGCGTCCTTTCTTGCCAGAGGTAAGGGAAGAGGAAAGAAGCTGCACAACACAGCTAGTTCTCAGGAACAGAAGTCCTCCCCGGCCTCTACAAAATCCACTGCATGACGCTGGGGCTCCGCTAAGGGAGTCCGCCCCAGTGGGGGCACGTCTTCAGGTTTTCAGCCACATCTGGGTTCACTCACAGGTGGATCCCTGGGCAATAGAAATTGTTTCTCAGGGTTACAAGCTCGAATTCGAAGAGGCCCTGCCGACTTCTCCGACTTCTCCCCCAGAAAGGGAGGTAGTGTTAAATGCAATTCACAAATTGTATCTTCAACAGGTGGTGGTCAAGGTTCCCCTACTTCAACAAGGGAGGGGATATTATTCAACCCTGTTTGTAGTCCCGAAACTGGACGGTTCGGTCAGACCCATTTTAAATTTAAAATCTCTGAACCTATACTTGAAAAGGTTCAAGTTCAAGATGGAATCGCTCAGGGCGGTCATCACCAGCCTGGAAGGGGGGGATTTTATGGTATCTCTGGACATAATGGATGCGTACCTTCATGTTCCCATATATCCACCTCATCAGGCATACCTGAGATTTGCGGTACAGGATTGTCATTACCAATTTCAGACGTTGCCGTTTGGGCTTTCCACGGCCCCGAGGATTTTCACCAAGGTAATGACGGTAATGATGGTGCTCCTGCGCAAGCAGGGTGTCACAATTATGCCGTACTTGGACGATCTCCTCATAAAAGCGAGATCACGAGAGCAGTTACTGAACAGCGTGTCACTTTCACTGAAGGTGTTACAGCAACACGGCTGGATTCTCAATATCCCGAAGTCGCAGCTGGTTCCTACAACTCGTCTGACCTTCTTGGGCATGATTCTGGATACGGACTAGAAAAAGGTTTTTCTTCCGACGGAAAAGGCTCAGGAACTCATGACTCTGGTCAGGAACCTATTAAAAAAAAAACAGGTGTCAGTGCATCACTGCACTCGAGTCCTGGGAAAGATGGTGACATCTTACGAGGCCATTCCATTCGGCAGGTTCCATGCGAGGACCTTCCAATGGGACCTATTGGACAAGTGGTCTGGGTCACATCTACAGATTCATCAGTTGATCACACTGTCCCCCAGGGCCAGGGTATCTCTCCTGTGGTGGCTGCAGAGTGCTCACCTTCTAGAGGGCCGCAGGTTCGGCATTCAGGACTGGGTTCTGGTGACCACGGACGCGAGCCTCCGAGGTTGGGGAGCAGTCACACGAGGAAGAAACTTCCAGGGTCTTTGGTCAATTCAAGAGACTTGTCTTCACATCAACGTCCTGGAGCTGAGGGCCATATACAATGCCCTTCGTCAAGCGGAGACCTTGCTTCGTGACTTACCAGTTCTGATCCAGTCAGACAACATCACCGCAGTGGCTCATGTAAACCGCCAGGGCGGCACAAGGAGCAGAGTAGCAATGGCGGAAGCCACCAGGATTCTTCACTGGGCGGATAATCATGTAAGCGCACTGTCAGCAGTGTTCATTCCGGAAGTGGACAACTGGGAAGCAGACTTCCTCAGCAGACACGACCTGCATCCAGGAGAGTGGGGACTTCATCAGGAAGTCTTCGCACAGATTGCAAGTCAGTGGGGACTGCCCCAGATAGACATGATGGTGTCCCGCCTCAACAAAAAGCTGCAGAGGTATTGCGCCAGGTCAAGAGACCCTCAGGCGGTAGCTGTGGACGCCCTAGTGATACCATGGGTGTTCCAGTCGGTCTATGTATTTCCTCCTCTTCCTCTCATCCCAAAGGTGTTGAGAATAATAAGAAAAAGAGGAATACGGACAATTCTAATTGCTCCAGATTGGCCACGAAGGGCCTGGTATCCGGATCTGCAGGAGATGCACACAGAAGATCCGTAGCCTCTTCCTCTAAGACAGGACCTGTTGCAACAGGGGCCCTGTCTGTTCCAAGACTTACCGCGACTGCGTTTGACGGCATGGCGGTTGAACGCCGGATCCTAGCGGAAAAGGGCATTCCGGATGAGGTCATTCCTACTCTGATAAAGGCTAGGAAGGACGTGACAGCTAAACATTATCACCGTATATGGCGAAAATATGTTTCGTGGTGTGAGGCCAGGAATGCTCCTACGGAAGAATTCCATCTGGGCCGTTTCCTTCACTTCTTACAAACCGGAGTGAATTTGGGCCTAAAATTAGGCTCCATTAAGGTTCAGATTTTGGCCTTATCCATTTTCTTTTAAAAGGAATTGGCTTCTCTCCCAGAAGTACAGACTTTTGTGAAAGGAGTGCTGCATATTCAGCCTCCTTTTGTACCCCCGGTGGCACCTTGGGACCTTAACGTGGTGTTGAGTTTCCTTAAGTCACACTGGTTTGAACCACTTAAAACGGTGGAGTTCAAATATCTCACTTGGAAAGTGGTCATGTTGTTAGCCTTGGCTTCGGCTAGGCGAGTGTCGGAATTGGCGGCTTTGTCTCATAAAAGCCCCTATTTAGTTTTCCATATGGATAGAGCGGAATTGCGGACCCGTCCGCAATTTTTGCCTAAGGTGGTGTCGTCTTTTCATATGAACCAACCTATTGTGTTGCCGGTGGCTACGCGAGACTTGGAGGATTCCGAGTCCCTTGATGTGGTCAGGGCTTTGAAAATTTACGTGGCCAGAATGGCTAGAGTCAGAAAAACAGAAGCACTGTTTGTCCTGTATGCAGCCAACAAGGTTGGCGCTCCTGCTTCAAAGCAGACTATTGCTTGCTGGATCTGTAACACGATTCAGCAGGCACATGCGACGGCTGGATTGCCGTTACCAAAATCGGTCAAGGCCCATTCCACTAGGAAGGTGGGCTCGTCTTGGGCGGCTGCCCGAGGGGTCTCGGCACTACAGCTGTGCCGAGCTGCAACTTGGTCGGGTTCAAACACCTTAGCAAAGTTCTATAAGTTTGATACCCTGGCTGAGGAGGACCTCCTGTTTGCTCAATCGGTGCTGCAGAGTCATCCGCACTCTCCCGCCCGTTTGGGAGCTTTGGTATAATCCCCATGGTCCTTACGGAGTCCCCAGCATCCTCTAGGACGTAAAAGAAAATAAGATTTTAAACCTACCGGTAAATATTTTTCTCGTAGTCCGTAGAGGATGCTGGGCGCCCGTCCCAAGTGCGGACTACTTCTGCAAGACTTGTATATAGTTTTGCTTACATAAGTGTTATGTTATAGTTTTCATCGGTCTTCGACTGATGCTATGTTGGTTTTCATACTGTTAACTGGTTAGATTATCACAAGTTATACGGTGTGAATGGTGTGGGCTGGTATGAATCTTGCCCTTGGTTTAACAAAAATCCTTTCCTCGTACTGTCCGTCTCCTCTGTGCACAGTTTCTTTAACTGAGGTCTGGAGGAGGGGCATAGAGGGAGGAGCCAGTGCACACCCATACCCAAAGTCTTTCTTAAAGTGCCCATGTCTCCTGCGGAGCCCGTCTATCCCCATGGTCCTTACGGAGTCCCCAGCACAGCATCCTCTGCGGACTACGAGAAAAAGATTTACCGGTAGGTTTAAAATCTTATTTTTTTTCCCATATAGGCACACTTCTGTGATGTGTTGACAGCACTGTGAGATATGCAGAGTTGGATACAAGCCTCTTTCCAGATGTATTGTTTGTATATAGGTTGGTGCAAGTCCACACCGATAATGATGATATTGACTGGTAGAAAATCACCTGTAAGGATAAGGGACACATGCTTATATGCATTTATTTCCAAATTGGAACTCTGCCAGTGTGTGTGTGTGTGTGTGTGTGTGTGTGTGTGTGTGTGTGTGTGTGTGTGTGTGTGTGTTTATATACTGTATCAAGGTCAAAGACTGCAAAGTTGAAATGCGTTGGTGGATGTGTACATTTAGCAGCTGATTGGAGTATACCATTTTGGACATTCACCGCTGAATTTGCTGTATTCCATATTCCTGAGTGCAATACAGCTTGCCCAACTTTTTAATCTCTGTGGGCTCACCTGCTCCATAAAACTGGTACATTGCTAAATGTCACTTATGGCGGACGTTTGTTTTAAACAGCAATTTTGAAGTGTTTTTTCCTGTATCTATCGTGGATATAGAATCAATGGAATTTTATACCATCAAGGACATTCTCCCTGACAGTGAATGAATAATTGTGTGCTTGTGTGCCCTGGGAGATATTAATAGTTACAACAAAATATCACATAAGCGAACAGTGGTGCAAACAGTGTACACTACACGTATGGATCTACTGTATATGGATAAAACTGCACATCACAAGGAGGCTTATTTTCTTCAGGTTAATTCTCCATTCTTATTTCTCTAACTCCACATGGAGCACATGTTACAAATGTCAACCTTTACAGTTATTCTTGGGTAGCTGGTGATTACTACCTATGAACAGAGCTGCACTGGTACAGCTGCGCAGGAAACATCTAGTTTTTTTAGAATAACACTAGCATCAGGACTACGATTGCATAGATCCCACATCCTAATATAGCTATGGTAGAGCCAAATATACACTAAATATTCTCTCTCTCTCCATTTGTACCATACACCTACAGTATTTACTCAGGGCCGGTTCTTGCTGTTGTTGCACCCCGGGCAAAACTATAGGGGCGTGGCTTCACACAGGGGCGTGGTCAGTTACGCCCCCATTTGTGCCCCCTGTAGCGCCGCTGGAAGAGAATTTAAAAAAAAAGTATACTTACTATCCCCGTTCCTGATCAAGACCGCTGCAGACAGCCGCCGGCGCCGCTCCTCTCCTCGGATCAGCATAGACACTAGAGGTCAATTATGACCCCTAGCCAGGGCCGTCTTTTCGTATGGGCTCAATGGGCTCTTGCCCAAGGGACCCAGGAGTATACGGGCCTAGGCTGATAGCTGAGGGTACCCTCTTTCCAGGGATACCAGATTTTTGAAAATCGGCCTTGGGGAACCGGAGATATCCGACTTGAAAGCAGTCGTCCCCATCCAAGCCTGTTAATTGCTTTTCCTAGCCAGATATCTCGGATTCTGTCTGACTTAGATTTTATCTGAGGATATACTCCAAAAGCTGGGTCTCTCCCCTTTCGGTGGACACTGGCAGCTTGCCTCTACTATGCCCAGAACCAGAGATATCAGCCTTCAAGCAGCTGGTCCCTGCTCCAGCTCCACACGCCTAATATGCAGTTTAGATTTGAATTGCTCTGGCTCCTGAACTCTAATCCCCAAGTCCTCAATACCTCCTGCAAGGTGGGACTCTAGTTTTTATTATCCCATTCAAAGCTAAGAAATATATTTTCAGGAACTTGAGATATCTGCAGTCAAGCGATCTGCCCTCCCACCGGAAAATGATGATTATTAATCCCACTATATTAATCCACCCCTCTCCTACGTATTAAACACCCCCTACCACCCTGGACGTCAATGTACCAGGGCTTCTTCATTCAGCCCAATGCCCCCTCTACAGTTTAGCCCCATCTGTTCAGTAAAGGAGTAATTAGCAGAAATTACTGCTCCAGGTCCTACATGCTGAGCAGAAGATAGAACCCCCCTCCCCCTTCCGCCCGCAGGACATCAAAGCTGCCACTGATAGCACCCCCCACCCCTACTGCTGGAGGATGGGTAGGGGGCCCTGTGCATTGCTGTGCCCAGGGGCCTACACTGCTGTTAAGACGGCCCTGCCCCTAGCGTCTGTGCCACAATGCTGTGCGGTGCGTGATGACATCATTGCGCACCGCACAGCAAAGGTCCCCTCCACGAAGGGAAACTAGACGCATAGCGTCTGGTTCCCTTCAGAGTGGGGGGGGGGGCACAGCGGCGGGGGGGCACAGTGGCGGGGGGCACAATAGCGGATCTTGCCACAGTGCGGCGCCCTCCGGAAGGCGGCTCCCCGGGCAAAAGTCCTGCTTGCCCGTTGCAAGATCCGCTACTGTATTTACTGCCACCACTCATGGTCATTACAAAAGAGCCACTGCGCCCTCTATCAAAATTTCGCAGACTCGGCAACACAAACTACCACACAGCTGGTTTGGTCACCCCCTGCTTATAGCAATCAATAATGGATATAGTGTACACTTTATCACAGTTGTGCAGGCTCAGTGACACAGACTACTACGCAGTTAACTGGTCTCCCCATTTCTAGCAACAAATAATAGATATAGCATATCCATAGAGCTCCAATAGCTTCCTCAAATACTGGGTTCTGGATAATATATATAATAGGCTACTAAAGGAATAGTTTATTCACAAAAGAAATGCAATGCATAGTTACAGAAATTTTAAAAAGAAAAAAGGTTACAGATTACATAAACAATAGTGTTGCAATTTAAAATAAAAGAAAAAACTATTCTAGGCACAGATGGAAGATCATGGAGCAATCTCTCAGATTAATTCCCTATGCCTGACACGGAACAAAAGGCTGCCATACCTTTTATGGGGTGGTATTCATGTGACCGCCGGTCAGCTGACCGACAGTCACATGACCTCCTCCACCAGCCCGACGGCTCACTATCCCGATGGTCGGCATGCCGACCAACAGGGACTATTTCCACTTGTGGGTGTCCACAACACCCATAGAGTGGGAATAGCGAGCGCAGCGAGCCCGCAAGGGGCTTGCTGCACTCGCCCCTCCCCGCTGTGATCCCGGCGTCGGTATGCTGGCGGGATCCCGGCGTCGGTAAGCTGACCGGCGGTCTCCTGACCGCCGGTCAGCAGTACTACACCCCTTTTATGAGTTTACTCCCCACATAGATGATGTCACATCCAAGTCTCTGATGACTGGCTGGCTTGTTAAATAGACCAGGATTCATCCCAGAACTGCCCACATAATTTTTACCTTAAGTACACACAACTGTATACAATGTTCCCTGTGTGATAGCTACAAGAATTATGGTATAATCACATTAATTGCTATGATTTAAACTATCAAATGAGTGTAAATATGACATAGGTGGGAGGTGTGATTGGTTAGAAGCCTCATTTCTCCCACCCCATATATCCTAGAGATTCCAAAATCACACCTAACCTGCGTATAGACTTCAATTATATTTCCAGGATTTTGGGAATTACTAGTTATAATAGAAATATACATATTCTGTTAAAATTAGATAATATATGGTTTATCATTATTTATACAACAATCTATTATTGTGAACCTTGATAGCAAACTTTAGTATAATCTAAACATATATATATCAGATGGACAAGGGCAGAAATATCCACAGAATTTGTATCAATAATTGTGTACTCCTTCCATCACAATCTGACCAATGATGAAAGGAGTACACAATTATTGATATATATTGTGTGGATAATTATACCCCTGTCCATCTGATGTAAACTATAGATTATACTAAAGATTGCTATGAAGGTTCACAGTAACAGATTGTTTTATAAATAATGAGTTAGTATTCACTCAGACTTGTTTGCATAATATTTTATTGAAGTATTTATTAAAAGTTATATTTTAAGACATACAGTACATGTATCACAAAGTGGATCAGTATGGGAAGCCAGCGGGTGGAATCCCGAGTGGTCAAAATACCAACGTTGGGATCCCGATTGCACAGAAGCCGACAGGGATGAGTAAGGGGTGCTATACCCTCTCCCCTAACCCCCTCACCCTAATCCTCCCTACCTGCTACCTAACCCTAACCTCCCCCTTAGTGCCTAACCCTAACCTTCCCCCGTCAGTGCCTAAACTTAACCTCTCGTCCCTGCTGCCTAAACCTAACCCTCCCGGGCTGCAGCCTAACCCTGACCCTCAGAGAGAGGTGCCTAACCCTAATCCCCCTACCCGCACCCTAACCCTCCAGGGGTGCTGCCTAACCCTAACCCTCCCCCCCACAGCTTACCTCCTCATTTGCGCGGTGTGAGGAAGTTCGGCATCCCGGCTATTCCGATGCTGGTATTTCAACGCCGGGGTGTCTACCTAATCAGGATGCCACTGTCGGCATTCTGATTAGTGTCGGGATTCCGGCATCGGTAATCTGTCTACCGGGATCCTGACTGCATCCCATCACAAAGTGTACTCCTAAAAAGAGTCTAAAGCTGGATACACATTGATTGATTATGCCATCTGATCGGGCAGATCGGACCAACATATCACCTACATCGCTCAGTGTGTACGCTTAATATGTGCACTCCCGTGCTCACATGCGATGTCATCAGGCTTGATGTGCTGCAGGTAAAACCTAGTGATATCGCTAGTGATTTGGTGCATATCAGGCAGCAAACTAGACAACAAATGATATGTCAAACCAATTTGACATCATCTACATGCCACTTCCCATGAAGGCTGTTCTAATGTGTACAGTAGCAACAATATATATTGCATGTGACTAAAGATGTGATATATCGTTTGGTCATTAGCAAGACTGCAGTGTGTGTACGTTTGATCGTTAGCAAGATCGCAGTGTGTGTATGCTCAATTTGGCTAGTTGCTGCAGAGCAAAGAGAAACAAAGAGAGTTAAGCTGGGTCCGACTTTACTGATGATTTCCATTGGGCTCAAAGTAATATTTACAATTATTCCACTTATGGTTGGTTTAAAACAAACATTGGGGGTCATTCCGAGTTGTTCGCTCGCAAGCTGCTTTTAGCAGCTTTGCACATGCTAAGCCGCCGCCTACTGGGAGTGAATCTTAGCTTATCAAAATTGCGAACGAAAGATTTGCAAAATAGCGAATAGACACTTCTTAGCAGTTTCTGAGTAGCTCCACACTTACTCGGCATCTGCGATCAGTTCAGTGCTTGTCGTTCCTGGTTTGACGTCACAAACACACCCAGCGTTCGCCCAGACACTCCTCCGTTTCTCCAGCCACTCCCGCGTTTTTCCCAGAAACGGTAGCGTTTTTTCGCACACACCCATAAAATGGCCTGTTTCCGCCCAGAAACACCCACTTCCTGTCAATCACATTACGATCACCAGAACGAAAAAAAAAACTTGTAATGCCGTGAGTAAAATACCTAACTGCATAGCAAATTTACTTGGCGCAGTCGCACTGCGGACATTGCGCATGCGCATTAGCTCCGTTGCGAGAAAAAAATACTGAGCGAACAACTCGGAATGACCCCCATTATACACTAATATACTCTTTAGATCATATGTGTTGTAAAAAGTGTGGGATCACACCTTCATACTGTATTTGTTTTTTTGTCACTGCCAGGTCCTCCATCCTAATAAAGGGGCAGATTTAACCACTAATGCACAGTGCACACTAGTGTTTTTTGTTGCTGCCATGCCTACATTGCACCCCTAAGCTCCATATAGGGCAGAATTAACCCTTGGTGCATACTGGTGTTTTTTGTCACTGCCTAGTATAAATCGCAGCCCAGAGCTCCTAATACAGGGCAGCAGCAGTAACCCTTTTTTGCCCACTAAGTTTTGGTGTAAAGTTTAAAAAAAGAAAATAAAGAAAAGGTTTGATTTTTATAAATAGTTGTTCTTTTGAACAACTTGTGTGTGCTGTAGGTGCCATAACCCACTGCATTCACATACATATAAGCACTGTGACTCTGCAGTGCAAGTTGTTATTTGTGAAAAAGCTTAAAAAAGAGTTTACCTTTCTTGTTCAATTTGTGTGTGCTGTAGGTGCCATAACCCAATGCATTCACATAAATATAAGCACTGTGATGCCATAGTGAGAGTTGCCATTTGTGAAAAAAGTTTTTAAAAATAGTTTTTTTTTCTACAACTTGTATGGGCTGTAGGTGCTTTACCCCACTGGATTTCTATAAATATAAAGCTCTGTGATTCTGCAAGGTGAATTATCTTTTAAAAAAAATAAAGGAAAGAAAAAAGTGGTTTATATTGTACAACTTGTGTGTGCTATAGGTTCCGTGCCACTGTGTTAATAAATATAAGCACTGAGTCGATATGGATATAAGTCAATAGACAAGCAGGAGCAGCAACCAGTTATCATAATACTACAACATCCAGTAAAGGTTCAAGGGCAGAAAGTCAGGAAATGGCACCTGAAATCAAATTCTTTCACACTGTTAAAAAAAAAAGGTGTAGAGGTGTTCCATTAAAAACTGACAACTCACTGCCCAAAAAAAGAACACTAAGGCTGAAAAACAATCTGTGTTTTCACAAATTCCTGAGGAGAGTCCAGGGATGTCCACGTTAGGTATGTGTGAGTCAAACATTTCTCACACCTCATAGAGAAGCCTCCTTTGCCTCCTTGCTCCATTTCTGCACCATCTGCAAATGTGAGGATGAGCAGTACAAGTAAAGATGGTGTTGATGACATATTATAAATTGAGGATGCTAGTGTGGATGTGGAAAAGAATGTGTGGGATATTTGTGTATTATTTGAAACTAATGAAGATAATAAGGTTGAGGATGTTGATGATGATGTTGTGTGTGTAATGGGCCCTACACATTGCGTGATCCGCCGCCGAGCTGCCCGTCAGCAGATACGGCCGACGGCAACCCGTCGGTGGGGAGGCAGTGATGGGGGGAGTGAAGTTTCTTCACTTCCCCCGTCACCTGGCTCCACAGAAGTGCAGGCAAATATGGACAAGATCATCCATATTAGCCTGCATGCACAAGCGACGGGGCACCAGCGATGAACGAGCGTGGGGCCGCGCATCGTTCATCGTTGGTGCCTCCACACTGAAAGATATGAACGGTATCTCATTCATTAATGAACGAGACCGTTCATATCTTTCACTAATATCACGCAGTATGTAGGGCCAATAAGTCAGCCACCAGTAGCACCTGTTCTTGCCTGTGATAGAAGGAAAGCCATTGTGATGGCTGGGCATGAGACCAAAGAGCCACCTCTTTGGGTGTATTTTTACCCAAATCCTGACAATGTTTGTCAAGGCATCTGCTCCATTTGTGAGGGCAAAGATAGTAGAAATAGGGACAGTAACCATCTAGGAACCTCCTCCATGTTACGTAATTTACTGCAAAATTACATTTTTCTAAATTATAATAATTTGTTGAAATGAACACCCTCATCATCAACCTCCTCATTAGTGATCAGAGGTAGTCCTTCCAAAAAACTGGTCTGTGGTGGCCCAAACCAACCAAGCACTTTAGCCACAAAAGTGGCAGTGCCTGATGCTAAAGTTCTTGGTTTGCTAAGCTGTGCATGTCCTTCATTAAAGTGGGTTGGAGGGCCTAAGGGCAATTCCCTGTTGCACCACTTTTCTTGTCTTAATTGGCTGCATCTTAGGGAGGCATTAGATATGGTCTCTGCATGACTAATTTATAACACACTTTTATCAAAAAAAATTCCTCACACATGTTAATTTTAATCAATCAATCAATCAATCAATCAATCAATCAATCATTCTTGTGTTCTATTATGGCTTTTTCTCTCCTAACTTGCTGCAAAACAGAAAGTTGGTATAGTCCACTTCTAAATTTTTTTTTTTTTAACAAGCAATCAATCAATTGATCATTCTTTTACCATCTTTCCACTATATACTCCACCTCTGTTTCCCTGTACTTTCTCAGGTCTAGGAGCTAT
This sequence comes from Pseudophryne corroboree, assembly GCF_028390025.1. Lineage (NCBI taxonomy): Eukaryota > Metazoa > Chordata > Amphibia > Anura > Myobatrachidae > Pseudophryne > Pseudophryne corroboree. Next base: position 129,945,256 of record NC_086450.1, read on the forward strand.
GTACTTTTCTCGGGTCTCTGAGCTAGTTCTTGATTATTGAAAACATTCTTTGTTACTTTCTATGGGGTTATGTAGTCTATTAAACTGCCATCCAGTCTGCCACTGCAGTGCCACTCTATTTCCTAGCTGTGCCATGTTTGAAGTTAAACTACTATGTGTTTGTGACGCCCACTGCTGTCGCTTAGCTTAGTCAGCCAGCTAGCTCAGAGCAACCTTTAGGCCTAAACGGGATGAAAATAATATTGTGAGCTGTGAAGTAGTGAAAATTGATTGAAAATAACTGAAAATAAATGTTACTGAGGTTAATAATATTGTAGGAATTTTTTTTTTTAAAAAGGCCAAAAGTATGTGATTTTAGCTGTTTTTATCAATTTTTTAGAAAAATCCAGATCCAAAACGAAAACACGTGAAGGCGGTTTTGGCAAAACCAAAACATGAAGCTAATACAGATCCAAATCCACAACATGGAGGTTGGCGCACATCTCTAATAATAAGTGACGACACAAATATTTTGGGTTGATTAGGCACCCACAGAACTGGCTTCTATGATTAAGGGTTAAACCCTCTGAACATATATATGGGTGGTTGGAGGATTTAAAATACTTCTTTACAGTGTGGGAAAATAAAAAAAAACTATCCCCAATCCTAATGATGGTTATTGAGATGCCATTGAGAGGGATGGAATCGGGATCCCAGCACTTGGGATGCCGGTGGTTAAAATACCAACAGCGGCATCACGACATGTAGGATCCTGACACCTGCAAGGTAAGTTTGCTAACCCTTTCCCCCTAACCCTTCTTTCCCACAGCCTGACCCTATCTATTCCCCCCATACTCCCCCGCAGTCTAACCATAACTTAACCGTAACCCTTCCTGGTGGTGCCTAAACCTAACCCCCTCCACGCAGCCTAAATCTAAACATCCCACCCCCCGCTGCCTAACCCTTACCCTCCCCATTGGTGCCTAACCATAACCCTACCTCTTGGGCAGATGTAACATATGCAGAGAGAGTTAGATTTGGGGTGGTTATATTGTTTCTGTGCAAGGTAAATACTGGCTGCTTTATTTTTACACTGCAATTTAGATTTCAGTTTGAACACACCCCACCCAAATGTAATCTCTCTGCACATGTTACATCTGCCCCATCTGGTTCTGCCCATCAGTGTGCTTTTTTGGTTTTCTAACAAACATGAATAAGGCCCATAGTTCAATGTATTATTTTCATTTATTTAGTAGATACATATTATCCTTCTGCAACTATGTAGCAACATCACTAGTTAGAATAGATTCAACTGTGTTATCCGAGGCTGCTGAGTTATATATAATGACTGTTCCCAGTGTGTCCAAAAGGTACATTTAATTTTCTTCCTCCATGGACACGTATGAACAACTTTCCTCTTTTTGGCAAAATTGCCTGATATGTAACATAGTAACATAATAACTAAGGTTGAAAAAATACAATTGTCCATCGAGTTCAACCTATTTGTGGTCTCCTATGCAGTCTTATTATAGGACTAGTTATTTTTATGTTAGGACTAGTTATATTAACTATAATGCGTGCCTACGCACCATAACTCTGAATATCTTTATCCAATAGGAATTTATCTAACCCATTCTTAAAGGTGTTGACTGAGTCCGCAGTATTAATCTCTCAGGCAGGGAATTCCAACACGTATTGTCTTTACTGTGAAAATACCTTTTCTCCTCAATGTGCGGAAACTCCTCTCCTCTAACCTAAGCGAGTGACCACGTGTCCTCTGTGCTGATCTTATAGAAAACAGGTCCCTCCCGAGCTCTGTGTATTGACCCCTTATATATTTGTAGATGTTGATCATGTCCCCTCTTAGTCTCCAGCGTCTCCATGCCCTTGATTAGTTTGGTCGCCCGCCTCTGAACCTTTTCTAGCTCCAGGATATCCTTTTTGTAATATGGTGCCCAAAATTGCACACAGTATTCAAGATGTGGCCTCACTAGTGATTTATATAATGGGAGTATAATACTCTCGTCCCTTGCATCAATTCCCCGTTTTATGCATGCTAATATCTTATTAGCCTTCTGTATTGTAGGCATATAATAAAATGTTGTCTAATTAGATATAGTGTCCGTGTCTTGATTATTATACAGACGGTATAGGTGAGATGTGATAGCGCCCAAGATTGCTGGAGGTGCGGAATGCTGGCCGATCTCTGACTTTTTTTTTTAAAGCACCAAAACTTTACAAGACAAAAGAAAAAAAAAATGCTACAAAGAAAGAATGCTTTCAAAAATAGAGGTGTTATTAGTTTATTTTTAGCAATTAATAAAATGCAAAGTGAATGAACAGAAGATAAATCTAAATCAAATCAATATTTGTGGCGTGATATAATGGAGTCTGAGATCGCCGGAGGTGCGGAATGCCGACCAATCTCAGATGTTTAAAAAGATTGCCCCTTTAAAAAAGCATCGGAGTTGAGCCGGCATTCCACACCTCCGGTGATCTCAGACTCCATGACATCTCGCCGCTGGTGTGACCAACTTTTGCCTTCAAAACAGCATCAGTTATTCTAGGTACACTTGTACAAAGTCAAGGATTTGTAGGATTACAGTCAGGTGTATGATCATCACAAATCTTACCAAACGTGATAATGATCATCATTTTCATATGTAGGTTGAAAGACAGACAATTAATGAAACAAATACAGCTGTGTAGGAGGCTTAAAACTGGGTGAGGAACTTTGCTACAGAGATCATACACCATGGCAAGACTGAGCACAGCAACAAGACACACGGTTATTATACTGCATCAGCAAGGTCTTTCCCAGGCAAATATTGCAATACAGACAGGGGTTTCAGAATGTGCTGTTCAAGCTCCTTTGAATGAGCACAAAGAAATGGGCAACGCTGAGGAGTATAGACACAGTGGTCGGCCAAGGAAACTTAGTGCATCAGATGACAGACACATAATGCTTACTTCCCTTTGAAATTGGTAGATAGCCAGCAGGGGATGTAGTTATGTGACTAGCGGTCAGGAAACTGCTGGTCCCATTACCCCCCCCCCCCTTCCCACACACACACACATCCCGTCCCCTCTAGAGCCTGACAGACTGCATGCCGACTAGCAGGGACTATTCCCACTCGTAGGTGTTCACGACAATCATAGAGTGGGAATAGAACCTGTGAACTTGTTGCACTCGCCACCCAATGGCATTCCACTGCCGGGATTCAGTAGTCGGGATGCTGACTGCCGGTATACCCGGCCCCGGTAATGTGATACACACCCTCCAGCAATACATCAGCTCAGAACTGTCAGAAACCAGTGGGTCCCAGGTACACACATCTACTGTTTAGAGAAGTCTGGCCAGAAGTGGTCTTCAGAATTGCAGCCAAAAAGCCATACCTTCGACGTGCAAACAAGGTCAAGCAATTCAACTGAGCACAACAACATAGGAACTGAGGTGCAGAAAACTGGCAGCAGGTGCTCTGGACTAATGAGTCAAAATTTTAAATATTTGGCTGTGACAGAAGGCAGTTTGTTCACCAAAGGGCTGGAGAGCGGAATAATAATGAGTGACTGCAGGCAACAGTGAAGCATGGTAAAGGTTCCTTGCAAGTCTGAGGCTGCATTTCAGCAAATGGAGTTGGGGATTTGGTAAGGATTAATGGTGTCCTCAATGCTGAGAAATACAGGCAGGTACTTATCCATCATGTAATACCATCAGGGGGCATCTGATTGGCTCCAAAGTTATTCTGCAGCAAGGCAAAGGGTTGTCAGACCAAATATTGATTTGATTATTTTTCTTCTGTTCATTCAGTTTGCATTTAGTAAATTTATAAACTATTAAAACTTATATTTTTGGAAGCATTCTTACTATGCAAATTAGGGGTCCTCAGGAACTGTGTCACACAGAGTGGGGGGAGGGGGAAGGGGGATTCATATCCTTGAGGCAGGAGAGTGTTTTTGTATGGGAGATGCCAGGTCTCTTGGGATTACATGGCACAGAGTGCTGGGAAGGGGTCTGAGGTTACTGGCCATGGAGTTCGAAGAAACTAACTGCAGAATGGGGGTGCATGGTGTTTAATGGAGGGGGTACAGTGCCAGAAATGCCTGTGGAAGTCGTTGGAGAGTAATCTGGAGAGCAGCGTCCAACTGGACTCAGCTCCTCTTAAGTGTAGGGGGGGATCTCACCCTCAAGAGTCCAGTCTACTGTTCTCTGGGATTCCTGTCACTCTCCTGTCTCCAGGCATCTGCAGTTGTGATCAGGAAGACAGCATTGCAGTGCAGGTCAGGGGGGTGTTGCCTTAGTAGGGCTGCAGAGAGTTTCATGCCAGGGGCAGGATGCAGTTCAAGTGTCTGAGCAGCAGTCCTCTCTGAACAAGCCCCAGGGGATCCTGTGGGAGACCAGCTAGAGAGTCAGCCAGGTCAACAGCACTCACCTGGTTATGATGGGAGTGGGACACACAGTTTGGCTCCCCTCCTGGGGTTACTATAGCATGCTGAGCAGTGCTTAGTGCTGGCTACACAGCTGTATTCTATATCCATAAACTTTCCCTTCTAAAGTGGGTAATGGTCCTGGTATGCCACCTCATCTACCAAGGAAAGTTCAGTGTGTGTGTTTGTGTGTGTGTGTGTGTGTGTGTGTGTGTGTGTGTGTGTGTGTGTGTGTGTGTGTGTGTGTGTGTACACAGTATATATGTATGTATGTATGTATGAATATATTTATATACATATATACACCCAATGTATATAAGACTTTTTATAAAAAAATTAGAATAAAATATTCAGAAATTCTTTGTCATATGCATTTTCCAAACAGATGTCAATAATTGGAGGGCTTGCAAGCCCTATTCACTTTCTGTTAATATAAATGTTTCACCCAATGCGTTTCATCTATGGCGACTTCTTCGGGGGTGTCTTTAAGTGTAAAGGAGAGAAAGATATTTTAATAACAGCACACTAAGTTAAAGTAAACCTTTACATATCCAAAACAATCAATTTATCTTCAGACAAGAATTTGGTAAAGTTTTTGCACCATATATAAGAACAGGTTATTGTGCTTACTAAATGGAAATACTAATTTGTGACCATCTGTATGTACAGAGATATATGCGTATATATATATATATATATATATATATATATATATAAACTCACACTGCTGCGGCACTCAGAAGTGAAAAAGACAATAGGCAGGTCTCCTGGTCAACGTTCAATGTTCACACATTTTTCGTCAGGAAGGTGTGAACATTGAAACGTTGACCAGGAGACCTGCCTATTGTCTTTTTCACTTCTGAGTGCCGCAGCAGTGTGAGTTTGTGCGGTAACACTGCCCTTACAGCAGTGTGATACTGAGGGCACCGGAGCTTATTGCATTTGTAATACATGCAGGGGTGAGTGCCGGAATTCTGCATTATATACACTGCTCAAAAAAATAAAGGGAACACTAAAATAACACATCCTAGATCTGAATGAATGAAATATTCTTATTATATACTTTGTTCTTTACATAGTTGAATGTGCTGACAACAAAATCACACAAAAATGATCAATGGAAATCAAATTTATTAACCCATGGAAGTCTGGATTTGGAGTCACACTCAAAATTAAAGTGGAAAAACACACTACAGGCTGATCCAACTTTGATGTAATGTCCTTAAAACAAGTCAAAATGAGGCTCAGTAGTGTGTGTGGCCTCCACATGCCTGTATAACCTCCCTACAACGCCTGGGCATGCTCCTGATGAGGTGGCGGATTGTCTCCTGAGGGATCTCCTCCCAGACCTGGACTAAAGCATCCGCCAACTCCTGGACAGTTTGTGGTGCAACGTGGCGTTGGTGGATGGAGCGAGACATGATGTCCCAGATGTGCTCAATTGGATTCAGGTCTGGGGAACGGGCGGGCCAGTCCATAGCATCAATGCCTTCGTCTTGCAGGAACTGCTGACACACTCCAGTCACATGAGGTCTAGCATTGTCTTGCATTAGGAGGAACCCAGGGCCAACCGCACCAGCATATGGTCTCACAAGGGGTCTGAGGATCTCATCTCGGTACCTAATGGCAGTCAGGCTAACTCTGGCGAGCACATGGAGGGCTGTGCGGCCCCCCAAAGAAATGCCACCCCACACCATTACCGACCCACTGCCAAACCGGTCATGCTGGAGGATGTTGCAGGCAGCAGAACGTTCTCCTTGGCGTCTCCAGACCTTGTCATGTCTGTCACATGTGCTCAGTGAGAACCTGCTTTCATCTGTGAAGAGCACAGGGCGCCAGTGGCGAATTTGCCAATCTTGGTGTTCTCTGGCAAATGCCAAACGTCCTGCACGGTGTTGGGCTGTAAGCACAACCCCCACCTGTGGACGTCGGGCCCTCATGGAGTCTGTTTCTGATCATTTGAGTAGACACATGCACATTTATGGCTTGCTGGAGGTCATTTTGCAGGACTCTGGCAGTGCTCCTCCTGTTCCTCTTTGCACAAAGGTGGAGGTAGCGGTCCTGCTGCTGGGTTGTTGCCCTCCTACGGCCTCCTCCACATCTCCTGATGTACTGGCCTGACTCCTGGTAGCGCCTCCATGCTCTGGACACTATGCTGACAGACACAGCAAACCTTCTTGCCACAGCTCGCATTGATGTGCCATCCTGGATGAGCTGCACTACCTGAGCAACTTGTGTGGGTTGTAGACTCCGTCTCATGCTACCACTAGAGTGAAAGCACTGCCAGCTTTCAAAAGTGACCAAAACATCAGCCAGAAAGCATAGGAGCTGAGAAGTGGTCTGTGGTCACCACCTGCAGAACAACTCCTTTATTGGGGGTGTCTTGCTAATTGCCTATAATTTCCACATGTTGTCTATTCCATTTGCACAACAGCATGTGAACTTGATTGTCAATCAGTGTTGCTTCCTAAGTGGATAGTTTGATTTCACAGAAGTGTGATTGACTTGGAGTTACATTGTGTTGTTTAAGCGTTCCCTTTATTTTTTTGGGCAGTGTGTATATATATATATATATATATATATATATACACTGCATATATGCACATGTATATTTTCTAGAGATGAGCGGGTTCGGATTTACTCGGTTCTTTATGCAGGTCTTATCACCATTTCTTATTTTCTGGATTTTTCTTACTGGTTAACCAAAACACGTGACGTCCTATAGCCAATAAGGAGATTCGGGTAAATCCGAGTAAATCCGAGTAAACCCGAACCCGCTCATCTCTATTATTATTTTCATGTTGTTTGGAAAAATGTAACACTTACTGAATATAGAAGATGGTCTCACATGAATTCCTAATAATAGGTGATTTCAATTTTGTGATACTCCTATAACAAATGTTAATATGTCAGCAAAATACTAGTAATTAAATGGAGCACAAAACAATAAAATTTATATTAGGAAATAATGAGTACTTCCACATAGTTTGTGGCCAATAACTTTACGGATTTATACAGGTTGAGTATCCCTTATCCAAAATACTTGGGACCAGAGGTATTTTGGATATGGGATTTTTCCGTATTTTGGAATAATTGCATACCATAATGAGATATCATGGTGTTGGGACCTAAATCTAAGCACAGAATGCATTTATGTTACATATACACCTAAAACACACAGCCTGAAGGTCATTGTAGCCAATATTTTCTGTAACTTTGTGCATTAAACAAAGTGTGTGTACATTCACACAATTCATGTATGTTTCAAATACACCTTGTACACACAGCCTGAAAGTAATTTAATACAATATTTTTAATAACTTTGTGTATTAAACAAAGTTTGTATACATTGAGCCATCAAAAAACAAAGGTTTCACTGGCTCACTCTCACTAAAAAAAAGTCTGTATTTCGGAATATTCCGTATTACGGAATATTTGGATATGGGATACTCAACCTGTATTGAAGTTCTTAATAATTGTCAAATCTGTTAGGGATGATATTTTAAATCAGTTAATTTAATCCAGACTGAAACACACTGCAATGAGGGAAATAAATCATGAGTTTACCAACAGCAATCAATCACCTCTATGTGGTCTGAAGTCCAAATGCAGAGTGATTGTCTCCCTTTTTAAACCTCTATTTAAACCCCTGAGTGGATTGCATCACTTCCTGCCCAGTAGTGCACCAAAGGTGTTTAATTAACACATTTCAGTTAACGTTTGTTGGTTCTATGTATCTTGAGGGGAATAGACATACTGAATAAAACTCACATATTCATTAGTGGTCAGTGGGAATAAATATAATTATAGAAGCGGGTTTAATGAGGTGTTTGCGCTCCAGGAGTTGGACTCCCGTTTCCTGGTAGCGCTCCAAGCCTCATTCTGGACACGTTGGCGTCATTACATAGGTCACGTGACCGCGTCTAAACCCAGTCACGAGATTGCGATGAGTCCCTGGTAGGAGAATCCTTTTGTCTAGGCAACGTGGTATCCTTGTACTGGCCATGCCTGTTCTATTCTGAATAGTAGCGTGTCGTCATGGGAACGCGGTCCTATATGTTATTAAAGGATTAATAACTTCTATTGTGTTTAGCCTATGTCTGGCAAATATTAAAAGGTTAAACACAATAGAAGTAAAAGGTTTACTTTAAATTAGCGTGCTGTTATTAAAATATCTTTCTCTCCTTTACACTTAAAGACACCCCTGAAGAAATTGCCATAGACAAAATGCATTGGGTGAAACATTTTATATTAACAGAAGGTGAATAGGGCTTGCAAGCCCTCCAATTATTAACATCTGTCTGGAAAATGCATATGATAATGAACTTCTGAATATTTTATTCTAATTTTTTAATAAAAAGTTTTCTATACATTGGGTGTAAATTTATAAAAAGGTCATAATAGTTCATTCTCTGTTCATATGGTTGGTAAAAGTATCCATTGAATATAATATATATATATATATATATATATACACACACACACATAGTACATGACACGACCACCGGCCAATTCTTCAGATATGCCAATCTGAGAATCGTCGTCCGTGACTTCTGGATTACTTTTAGTCCGTAACTGCCACCAGCAAGAAGGTTTTAGCAACTAAACGCAAGGCTGTCTTCGCTTCGGCCAATACACACACTTATTAATGCGTCACAAAATAATAGCATGGATCATGAGGCCTTTGTGCATAAGAACACAGACCAGAACTAAAAATTAGATGTTTAATGTCAAGAATATCTTCAGAGCTTTTAGTTACAAAAAAGAGTTACAAAGATTATAAGAAATATTTAAAAGTACACACAGATTAGGATACAATTTCAAATAAAACAAAAGGGAGGATCATATTAGAAACCTAACTTACTCAACAGCAGGTAGGCATTCTGTGTGGAGGTATTTCACACATTAGGAGAAATGGTGCATTCCCAGCTCTTGGATGTTTCCCTCAGAAATTAACAACACAGTATAGAAACATAGAACATAGAATTTGACGGCAGATAAGAACCACTTGGCCCATCTAATCTACCCCTTTTTTTTTATCCTTTAGGCAATCTCAACCCTTTTTGAACCTTAATTATTTGTAATGATATTCATATGCCTATCCCAAGCATGTTTAAATTGCTCTACAGTCTTAGCCTCTACCACCTCTGATGGGAGGCTATTCCACTTATCCACTACCCTTTCTGTGAAGTAATTTTTCCTTAAAGTATGTGTGAGAGGGGCAGATATAGACGCCTCACAGCTGTAGCCCCCACCATTTCCTTAACTCTCTCAATGCTGTGTACCTGGGTAGTGAGAAACCAGACTTCCTTTTGGTTTCACTTTTAACAGCTGTCTTTCTTTTACGTTTCAAGAGGTAAGGTTTCTTGACCTTGCCAGGCTTTTCTGAAATGTTTCTTCTAACTATAGTTTATAGCTTCTTAGATAAGGTAAGGGCCATAAACTAACCTCTGACTCCCCACTATACATCAAGTGTCCTCTACTCCCATATATGTGTAGCTATGAGTTCACTCAGAGAACAGGCTGGCATCCATGTTGTGTCACAGACTCCATTACATTATACATTACATACAAGTCTTATATCGATGGATGCAAGTAAATGTCCTATTTTGCCACATTCCCACCTGTGAATTGAAGCATGGGGACAAGTGGTATACATCACAGTCTTACCTGTGCGCCACTGACCACCTGCTCCTTTTGGCGTGAAAGCCCATCAGCATTTCTGTGCTGAATAGTGAAATTGAATTGTTGGAGCACCAGACTCCACCATAGGAGTTTGCCAATATCTCTGGAAACTCTGTTCCGGCAAACGAGTGGATTGTTGTTCGTAATTATTGTGGAGTCTCGTCCATACAGATATGGCTATAGTTTTTGGAGAGCCCACACAATCGCCAAGCATTCCTTTTCAATTATGGCATAGGCCACTTCCCAGGGGAACCACTTTCTTACTTAAGAAAAAGCCAGGTCATTCTTCCCCCTGCTTATTAACCAGACAGAGCACAGTGCCTAACCAGTAGTTAGACACATCAGTCTTTACCATGAACCTCTTTTCACAGTCCAGTTCTGGGGGAAGGGCACCCCCTCCTACACCGAGCCCTGGATATTTCAACTCTCCCATTCCAAACTGGCATTTCTCTAGTTTCCCTTGGAAAGGTGCCTGGTAGGGGTGCAGTGCAGTGCCACCTTAGTTACTTCCTCGCTACAGTGGGCATTGGTTAACTTCCCACCTGTCAGGGCAAATATATGTTTTGTGATGTGAACACCCTCTTTCGTACATGGTGCTCACTGTGTTGCTATTTCTGCTGTTAGTGTATGTGTTATAGCTGCATCACAGCTAGGGCCTTTGCCACTCTGCCCCATCTCCACAAGACTGGGGTCGCTCACCTCCATACACAACCTCTGTGAATTAACACTGTATATCTCTACATCCCTGTTACCTTCTTCCGGAGAGTACCATCAGACATAATTTTTTAAACATTGTGGTCATCTTTCAGGTTTGCCAGTGCAAGGGGTGGGTCTCTCACCTCTACAAGCTGAGACTGTGACACAGCCACCCTCCTTACAGCAGGACTTGATGCATGGTCATTAATCCCTGCAGCACCAGGCAACATCAGACCATCTGCAGTGTCTGACATCCGACAAGTTCTACATTCCCCATCAGGAACATATTGGGGACAGAACATGTTCAGCATGGGATCAGACATTATAACTTGGGGACCAGGCACCTCTGTCCCTATTTTTACACCCGCAATCTCCAAATAATCCAGGGAATATTCGGACCCAGGACTAACCGTAGCAGGCCCCACAGTACCCATGGTAATTGACTGGGCTATACTCTGAGAGGTAGAGTGATGGAAAGGGCCCACCCTATCCTAACAGCCTGGAGAGGTAAGCTTTCCACTGAAGCCTCTGTGTGTGAGAATCCCTGCTGGGTGTCTGCATGCAACAGGAGTGCAGGGAGGGGGGTCAGAGGGGGAAGAACAGCAGTGTGTGTTTCTCCCTTCTCAGCTGTTGACACAGCCCCTTTCTCTGGCACTACCCTGGTACCTAACATGCTGGCTGCACCACCGACAGACACATTATTTCCCACAGTGATACATGCATCTTCGGAATTTCTGGTAACATGGGTACAAGACAATACATCATCTCCATTATTACCCTGACTGGGTGCATCATCCTGGAGCACCTGCAACACAACATGAACATTTTCATCAATATATGGAATCATTGTCCCGTCTTTACACATAGACATTTGCATGTTTTCAGGGCCCCTCGGTACCTGCAAATCAACATGAGCTGTCTCAACAATACAGGAAGTTATTTCCTCGTCCCTATACATAGACATTGGCATGTTATTTGGATCACTCAGGACCTGGGAAAGAATGGTGTTAGCAAGAAACACTGACAATGTTGCAGTATCAGGGACATCAGGTTCCTTTAAGTATGAGGCCTGCATTCGGCCCAGATCTGTCCCTAGCAGAAAATTGTGAGGCAAGCTGGGTCACCCAGACACTTCCCTTATGCCTCCCTCTGTCTCCCTGTCCAGATACTGATGCTCTCTGACCAGGGGAGAAACAGGTTCACCCTTTAGCAACGTAACATGGGTGACATCACTATCACTACACATGCTACTAATCTGCATTTCTAAATCATCCCAGACTATATCAGGTTCCTTTCCTAAACCCACACAACTGCAAGTGCTAGCACTGGTACCTATCAGAGGCTCACCACCATATATCCCTATCACATTGGAGTATGCACAGTGATCACATAGCATTACAGGTACTGTACATAGAGTCACATCATTGCAAGGTTTAGCATCATCACATACTACCTGAGATGAATCACATATTTCAACAGACTTAAAAATGTCTGGCACACATTGTGCTATCAATTGTCCAAAGTCAGTCTTCACGAACACATTTTTGGGAATATTATCCAACACTCCCACCTCTCTCATCGACATAGTCTCTTCTACAATCAGGTCCTCCTGAAAATCAGCCTCTTCCAGCTGCAAATTCTGTGTAGATGGTGGTAATATGCTGTTCGCACCAACAGCTCCTCCCCTCAGGGTACACTGTACCTCGGGATGCGAGAACTCTGTAACTTAGTCCACACCGACTGTAGATGTTGGGGGTACCTGTTCCTCTTGGGGCACCCCTGCAGGCTGGGCGACTGCTTCTTTGGCTGATAAAAGAAGCCTTTGTAGTCGTCTTTCATCATCCACTCTGTGACACTGATCATGTGTCTGCAAAACATTCCTCCAGCTCATGCAACAGGTACCCAGGACTCATCTTGGGACCTCACCGCAGAAGTGTGGATCGATATTGGCTGAAAGCATGGCAGTCATTCTCCCCTGCCCACCAGAGCTGCCAGAGCATTTCACTGTGGGTATTGTCACGGCAGGCAAGACCCTGCAGCTCACATTCTTTAATTAGCTCCTCCATACTCATCCTGGAAAACAGGTCATCCTGGTCTGCAGCAGCAGACCCCCATTGGGCTTCTGATGCTGTCTCGAATAGGTGCCCTGCAGCCTCCCAGACTGCAGCACTTTCTGCTGTTTTCCTGGTACTGGCAGAGGTATCAGACCTCTGTCAGGCATCTGTTGTAAAGTACAGAGTCTGCTGGTTCTGTGAAACACAGCTGGAGTTTACTTGGCCTACTCAGTCTGCTTCCAGCATGAGAAATTGGTCACAATGCGATCGATGTAGGTTTGCGTCTCTGGCCACAGGCTGCCAGTCGAGTTTAGCTAACTCCAACTGGAACTTGCGTTCAGCCTCCTTTTCTGCAGCAGCTGCCTCTCTGTCCAGAGCAGCTTTATTTTTCTCCAGAGTAGCTTGGCATTCTGCAGCCTCTCTTGCATTAAACTGCTCCATAAATTGCATTACTGTCACTGCATCTGGCACTTTCACATACTTCAGAGACGATTGTAGATATTGATCCATCCTTAAGGCCATTCCTCGAAGGCCCACACTGATATCAGAGTCCACATCAGAGTCCAACTTCGCAGTATCAAGCCCCTCAGTACGTAATTGTCCAGTACGGGGTACATCCCAGGCTAATGCATTAGCCCCTGCCGATGCACTTTCCCTCAGTACAGCTCTGCTGATATCCCGATGATCTGTATCACTTTCCACAAGGTCATGAATCAATCTCTTCTCATAAGTAGCTGCCATTCCTATGCAGTTACTTTGCCAAAATAATAAAAACAGGGATGGGGAACAGAAATTGCCTTTCACGGTGTGACTTTTAAAATGATTATAAAGCTCTGAGTTCTGGTTCTGGTGAAGTGGGTTTTCCTTTCAAGCAATTATTCCCAGATTCGCTTAAGTTCTTATAAATAAAACAATTATCAATCCCACACGCTGTCAGCCACTTTGTCACGACCACCGACCGATTCTCCATATACGCCAATCTGAGAATCGCTGTCCGTGACTTCTGGATCACTTTAACCACGTCACTGCCACCATCAAGAAGATTTTAGTGACTAAACACGAGGCCATCTTCGCTTCGGCTTCAAGTGTCCTCTACTCCGATATCTGTGTAGCTATGAGTTCACTTAGAGGACAGGCTGGCATCCATGTTGTATCACAGACTCCATTACATTAAACATTACAGACAAGTCTTATATCGCTGGATGCAAGTAAACGTCCCATTTTGCTACAGTACATGATTGTTTATCACCGCTGTTTGTGGCCATAAGAAATGAAGTTCCACCGGGATGTACTATTGTATACATGCGGAGGCCCCCACAAACCTTAATCCGGCCCTGTGTACAATGATGGTCAACTCATTTGGCTCTACGGTGATGTTGGGGTAGGACTGAGAATAAACTGTACTATTAAATGTGGCACATTTCACACTGAAATGTAGAATGATCCAAATATTTTGCTCATCTTTATTGGGAATGACACTAATGTCTGCAAAATCTCACACATACCCATTTATCCATTCTCCCTGCTTATGCTAAGAATAATCTCTTTTCATTTTTGCTTAAATTTCCCTAGTTGACAATAAGATGGCTTCCAAATACTGTCATTCATTTTTCTGCTGCCTTATGCTGAAAATAAATTCAATTTTCCATACACAGTATGTCCAAACAGGTTATTTTGAGATTCCTGCGTTCCGTGGGTACTTAATAAAGGCAAGACACAAGTAGAAGGAAACTGACAAGGGATGTAACAGAACAGATAAGGACGTGGAATTCAGAACATTCCCTACTATTCTTGGTTCTTTGTAAAACACCATGGGCCTGATTCAGAGGTGGCTGTAGAAGCACAGCAGCTGTGTCTAATAGCAGTCCCTCATATGTGACTTTATGCAAATGCTGTTAAAAAGTCCTTCCCAGATGTGCAAGAACTGAGGCACCCATTGGCAGTGTTCATACATGCTTTAATAGTGATTGGTGTTTCCTTAGACACAACCATCAGTCACACCATTGAAACTTGCACCAGCCTTATAGCAGGTGCAGTTTCTCTGTCCGAGTATGGCCTTTACGTGAGTGGTAATGCATCTGTCTGTCACTGACAAGCCCACGACACTCCCATAACACGTCCAAAAAATGGACCATCTCTGTGCATGCAATACGACATGGCCCAGTCACTGCCCACTACATTTTCAATACACTTCTCCCTGGGTGCACCCTAAATTACAACAGTGACTCTGTATGGACACACTTGGGACATTTGTGCAGTGCTGCTTAGATGCATGAGCAGTGGCATTCCAACATCAGCAGTTTATACACATCTAAATAAGGCCCCATGTGTGTACACTTTTGTATTTCTCCAGGGGAAGTAATTATCCCCATGAGTTCCCTTCCTCTCGCCTTTAAGATCCCTGTGAGTTACCTTCATCCCTTTATGTTCCCTGTGAGTTCCCTTCATCTCCCCTTTAAGATCTTCGTGAGTTCCCTTAATCTCCCTTTTATGATCCCTGTGACCTCGTTCTTCTATGTCTTCATCTTCTCATTATGATCTCCGTGAGCTTCCTACAGCTGATCTTTATGATGCCGCTGAGCATCCATCATGGACCCTGTGAGCTTTTTTAAGTTTCTCTTTATTTTACCTGAAGTTCCTTCTTCTCCCTTTTATGATACCTGTGAGATTGATTTAAATACAATTCATGGTCCTTATGAGCTTTCTTAATCTCTTCTTTTACACCATACCTTGTCAGGTGTCCAAATATACCAGAAGAGTAGGAAATGCTAGAAAACAATTATATTCATCTCTAGATCTGTACTGTGTACAGAACATTCCCTTTATAAAAGGGAATATAGATCTAGAGCTGAATCTCAGTCTTATATTCTTTGTGCAGGACAATCTCACTGGACAATTATTCAGAGAAAACACTGGGGATAAGAATAAGTAATGACTACCCTGTGTTCTGAAGAGCAGGGGGCTATATAAGTGTTTTATAAATTGTATTAATAGTAGGAGGTGTGTCTCCTCTATGCCTCTTTCCTGTACACAGTTATGGTCATTACTTATTTTTCTTCCAAGGTAATCGCTGCCCATAACTTCACAATCTGTCCGTTTCCTGGAGAGTACTGAATTCTCTTGGAAGTCCAAAAGATCACTCACTGTCTGCTGGACATTTCAGTCAGCAAGTATATTCCGACAAACTGGTCTTGTAAAATACATCAGATTTTCTATCTAGAGGTCAGTGATCTCTAAGACTCTGTCTGTCCTCCATTAACCTTTGATAGAATATTATAAAGAAGAGGAGAATTAATGGATGTCTGTGGGCACAAGCCCTAAAACTGTTTTAACACAGCTTGTATACAGATGAATATAGCTGTGCTGTTCAATACCAGACTTAATATTCAGGCACACAGTTAGAAGAAGTTTCCAGTTGCAAACAACGGATGGAAAAAGGTAAGTGCTCCTCTTAATGTAATGTAATGTGGGTGAAAGAATGGGCCAATAATGTAATGGTTGGGTGGAGGGTTACTGATCTAAAGGTAAGTGAAAGGTAAAAATTTATTTATGGGACAATTTATTTAATGCTGTAGGTAGTTATTTATATGGTGGGTTCATGGTAGTACTTATTTTCTTTATGAGGAGTGAAGGACTGATTCATTTAATGCAGGACTGAGTTTTGGACACAGGAGGGCTATTTATTAAATGTGAATACTACTAATATAATGTTGGGATTGTTTGGGGGAAATGTGCACCATTGTGTTGGATTGCTCATGCTCACAAGGGATCTCAAAGGCATTACCAGCACACTGCAAATCTTGCTATGGAGCCTTCTGATGCACTGTTTCTTTTGGGTTGGGTATGCGTGACTGGTGGTCAGGAGACTGCTAGTCAGCATACCCCCGCTGGTATCCCAGCAGTGGAATGCCGGCAGGGGCGAGCGCAACTAGAATCCTTGCGGGCTCGCTGCTCTCACCACAGGTTCGATTCCCACTCTGTGGGTGTCGTGGACACCCACAAGTGGGAATAGTCCCTGCTAGTCAGCATGCCGACTGTCAGGATTTTCAGAGGCGGGATGTCGGGGGTCACATAACTACATCCCGTTGCTTTTGTATATCTCCCAACTTTTTAAAAAAAGAGGAAAGAGGATGCTGTGCACTGCAGTAGGATGTGGCCATAACATAAAGAGCCCATGGCCACATAGCTATCTCTGAAGACATACAACTGGGCAATACTTGCTATTCCAACTGTATGTCCTCACTCAACTTAACCTAAGTGCAAACACCCTGTTTCTGTCCAATTATGCCCATCCAGGCTCAAGTGGACTTGTGAGTGAAATGTGCATCACTCTCAGCATAGATGCATGTGCTTGCCATGTGGAACATGCAAAGTGCTAATAATTGCAAGATCCTGCCACAAAACAGACTTGTGTGCAACTCTGATTCGACCCTTAGGACTAATACTTTAGTTACTGTACTGTAATATATGTTCTACATATTCATGCCAAAAATAGCTGGATAACATCTCGGTGCTGTGCCCACTCACTAGTAATTGAAAAAAAAAAAAAAAACCAACTGAAGTCAACAATCATTAAATGCATTTACAGAATAGTCTGGAACAGATCACAGGGCTGGAAAACACTGTGAACTTTAATTTCCTCATCAACAGATTGATTTTACATCTAACGGCAGCTGCTGTCCAGAAAAATCAACTGATTTTAATGATCACTTAGAATGTTTTCTAATGTGCCGCTTATAGCTTTTAAAATTGAAGACTCTGAATTTTCATCCAGCAGCTTAGTACACGATTCTAACATTCTGATGCTGACATTGAGGTCAACCAGCTACATTGTGTTTTTCACACACTGCTGTAAAATGTGTATCGCACAGTGCACTGGACACTGTATATTCGCATTAAGGGAAAACTGACCATTTTGTGAGCTAAACCAATATCCATCAAATGCTGCTTTGGGCTATGGCTCCAGTGCTCATTTGCCACAGAAAGTGATATTTCATTATTTTCCCCATTCCTATACATTATGTGATTATTAAAAGGGATATATATATATATATATATATATATTGATCAACCTTAACATTAGAACCACCTGCCTAATATTGTGCGGGTCTCCCGTGTGCCGCCAAACAGCTCTCACCCCTCCAGTCATGGATTCCACAAGACCTCCGAAGGTGTCCTGTGTTATCTGTCAAGAAGATGTTAGCAGCGGATCCTGTAAGGTGGGGCATCCATGACTCAGACTTCTTATTCCGGCATAAATGCTTGATCGGATTCAGATCTCCTGATCATGGAGGCCAAGTCAACACCTTGTACTCTTTTTCATGTTACTCAAACCATTCCTGAACAATTTTGTGGTGTGGCAGAGCATATTATCCTGCTGAAAGAGGCCAATGCCATCAGGGAATACTGTTGCCATGAAGGGGTGTACTTGCTCTGCAACATTTAGGTAGGTGATATGTGTCAAAGTAACATCCACATTAATGGCAGGACACATGGATTCCCAGCAGAACATTGCCCAAAGCATCACACTGCCTCTGTCAGCTTGCCTTCTTCCCACGGTGCATCCTGGTGCCATCTCTTTCACAGGAAATATATGCACACGCACCCAGCCATCCACATAATGTAAAAGAAACTGTGATTCATCAGACCAGGCCGCCATCTTACATTGCCAGATGGTCGAAGTTTGTTGCTAATGTACCCATTGTAGGTGCCTTCAGCAGTGGACAGGAATCAGCAATTGGCAGTCTGAAGGGTCTGAAGCTACACCGACCCATACGCAAGCTGCAATGCACTGTTCTGACACTTTTCTATTATAGCCATCAATTTTTTCAGCAATTTGCTTTACTGTATCTCTTATGTGAGACAGGACCAGATGGGCTATACTTAAGTGCAGTGCCGTAACTAGGCACTTTAGCGCTGCGTGCAAGAAATGACAATGGCGCCCCCCCATGTAAGATAGGGGCAGTGCGCGCCGTAGGCACACAAAAATATATATAGGGGCGTGGCTTCATGGGGAAGGGGCGGGACCACAAAATAATAGCAATTCATACTACGGTGCACATTAGTCTCCATTATTCAAATGACGCTGCACAGTAGCGCCACTACACCAGGTAGAGCCCCTTTTATACATTACAGCAGACAGCATCCCCCTTTTTACACATTACAGCAGACAGTCCCCCTTTTTACACATTACGGCAGACAGCGTCCCCTTTTTTACACATTACGGCAGACAGCGTCCCCCTTTTTTACACATTACAGCAGACAGCGTCCCCTTTTTTAACATTACGGCAGATAGCGTCCCCTTTTTACACATTACAGCAGACAACGTCCCCGTTTTTACACATTACGGCAGACGGAGTCCCCGTTTTTACACATTGCGGCAGCCAGTCCCCCTTTTTACACATTGCGTCAGCCAGGCCCCCTTTTTACAAATTACGGCAGACGGTGTCCCCCTTTTTACACATTGCGGCAGCCAGTCCCCCTTTTTACACATTACTGCAGCCAGTCCCCCTTTTTACACATTGCGGCAGGCAGTCCCTCTTTTTACACATTGCGGCAGACAGTGTCCCTGTTTTTACACATTGCGGCAGCCAGTCCCTCTTTTTACACATTGCGTCAGCCAGGACCCCTTTTTACATATTACGGCAGACGGTATCCCCCTCTTTACACATTGCGGCAGCCAGTCCCCCTTTTTACACATTACAGCAGCCAGTCCCCCTTTTTACACATTACGGCAGCCAGTCCCGCTTTTTACACATTGCGGCAGGCAGTTCCCCTTTTTACACATTGCGGCAGCCAGGCCCCCTTTTTACACATTACGGCAGCCAGTCCCCCTTTTTACACATTGCGGCAGGCAGTCCCCCTTTTTACACATTGCGGCAGACGGTGTCCCCGTTTTTACACATTGCGGCAGCCAGTCCCCCTTTTTACACAGGCCTCCACAAAATGGATCCAATCTGCACAGTATGGCACAGGTGAGTATTATGTCAGGCCCACCCCATACATGTCATTGCTTTAGTCAGCCAACATACAACACTTGGAAGCTCCAGCACAGTTACTACAGGCATGGGGTATTTCATCTGTTAGTTCATCAGTAGACTGAAGTGAAAAACTGATGATGCAGCTGGTTCTGCATATCAGGATGTTCTTTATAGAGAGCCAATTTCAATTAGTGGCCCACACAACATAAAAGAAGAGGGTCCGAATAGACATCCACCATCCAAGTACTGTAGGTGGCTATGCCCATGGAACTGATATTTTAAGCTAATCAAAAAATTTACTGAGAGGCAAAATAACAAAATGTGAGCAATACAAGACTTAGACATGGATTTCTATGTATGCTTATTAAAATTACAATAAAATCCAGTGGATAATCATTTTCTTTATGTAGAGGAAATAAACATATTACAAAACAAGGTAGACTGAAGTTTTTAACATTATATTTCATTGACTCTTAATTCCACTTTTGAGAATATGTAACATGGGCTGCGCTTGGCTTCTTCTTTAATAACTGGCAGATAGCGTGAGTCCAACTTTATCACCAATGGCTCTTTCCAGCTCAGTGATCCATAAGACAATGCTAAATGAAATGCCTGATCACAGTTATACAAATAGTGTGTGGTCACTGTTATGTCATTCATTCTGATTCTCTGTATATCCCAAATTATATTTCAGATTTACCAACATTTGAAAACAATTTGAAAGAACACTTTACTGTTATACAGAAAAATCTGTGCACGTCAAGTGAGAAACGAGTCATTCAAAATCTGACACTTGACCTTCCCAAAATGATATAACCACTAGAGATGATCACAGTACAGTTGTATTACTTTATTTATACAGTAGAACTCTACAGATCCAACACTGGACATGATCATAATACAGTATATTGCACACTATAATAGCAAAAGACACTGCACCTATCCTACATGACCTGCCACTGAGCACAATCGAAATACGATTAACACTATACAGATGTAGGGGGTTATTCAGGTCGCATTGTTAAGCGCAATATCCCTATTCTCGGCACCAATGGGACCTGCATATGCGCAGCCAATGCAATCGCATCGCATTGGCTGCGAATACCTCTACCTGATTATATTCATATGAACCACTCCAAAGCTAGATATTCCTCCTCGCTGTAGAGCTCATGAAACCCAAAGGTAACATTTCTTTATACTGTGCACTAACATTTAGTTGCGTTTAACAAGCATATCTACCACTCAAGAGTGGAGTCCCTTTAGTCATGCTGAATAGGAAACATCTCCTTCTAGACCATGTGGAATTGGTATGGAATTGATGAGTCCAAACACAGGAGAAAATGTAAGTATTCCAGTTAGCAGCTGAAACAGGCACGAGGAAACTGGCACCGAGTTTCAGTCACAAAGCGCCCAAAACACGAAAATCCCAAACACAGGGATCCTGACACGTGCCAATTTTTGAAAAAAATATCATTTGTTTGGTCAAACTTTTGTGATCCACACTTTAGTGATCTCCATACCATGTTTCACTTCCTCTTTCCCCGTGTCATATCCTGCGTGTTATTAAACACTGTGCCTACCATTTACTGATATAGAAGACACCTTCTGATTAGCCAGTCCATTCTACACACATGGGCAGGAAATGTCAAGTATAGAAATGTGGTAAAACCTCTGCAAATAGCAGTATTGCAATACATATAAATCCTTCTGTGTATTAAAAAGGTGAGCTGCAGACACTGTAGAAATCTGCTTGTCCCTATAGGATTCTATGGGGATGCAATGTACCCCTATTCCGCATGCTCTGGAAAGCGTACATTTTCTGACCTTGAATCTGATAAGCAATGCCATTTGAATCTAATAGGCTCCCAGTCTGTGGCCCTAGATGCCCACCTCTACAACCTGCTCAGAGCAACTTTTGTATGCTCTGAGCAGCACTGCAGCAGCGCTACTGGCCGCAGGATACCGATTATGGCACCCTGCTAGCCATATGCAGATGCCATGGGGCAGAAACAGTGCCAACCCCACAAGCCATGCACCCTGGGTGACGGCACAGCTCACACACCCCTGCCTATGGCCCTGATTGAAAGCCCTTTTCCTTTCTAAACTAAATGAGCCAGCTGCCCTGCAGTCTCTGCAATAAGCCCACTGCTTAGAGAGACAGGCAGAATTGGTGCTTCTGTGTTAAACATCAGAATCACTGATATGGGTTTTCTATTTTTAAATGTTGTTAAGAAAGCTCTGCTAGTGTGACTTTCAGATGGCAAAACTTCAGTATAATACAGCTTAAAGAAAATTAAACACATAATATGGCTACATACCGGTGGAGGAAAATTATTTTCAATATACAGGGGGGAGATTCATCAAATCTTGGAGAGAACTAAAGTGGAGAATTTGTTCATAACAACTAATCAGTTCTGTCATTTCACTAGCACAGCCTGTCAGAAGCTGATAATTTTCCTTCGCCAAGTTCTCCACTTTATCTCTCTTTAAGATTTGATTAATCTCCCCCATAAATGGCAATCATTCAACCCCACCTAGTGTTGTCGCAATGAGCCCATGCTCTCCATTATATTTCAGTGCTAGTTGTGTAACGGAGGATAAATGTCATAATCAGTGTGCTTGGCTATTGGTGCTCTTACACTAAAACACACGGGATCCATTTGAATAGTTTCTACAGTAATAACACTTACACTTGAGCATTTTGTAGTTTTTACCGGAAAGAAAATTATATTTTTTGGCTTATACAAATTCAGTGATCATATTTGTCAGCCATCTTTGGTTTCCAGATACAGTACCGGGTTGTAAAACTGAACATTTTAATTATGGTGCATAGAGTTATTACTACAGTAAAGCCTTAAACTCTGTACTTGCAAAATCCCTGCTCTAGTCAGAGATTGTCAAACTGTTCATGGGTTAATATTTAAACCATACCTGCCTACTCTTCCAGATGCAACTAGGAGGCTCCCAAAAAATTAAGTGGCTCTCCCAACCACCCTGGAAGAGTGCACAAGTCTCCCGGATCCAGCCTATAACCGCTGCTCAGCCCAGTGAAGTAGGCGGACCTGGCTGCATCATCGTAGCCACACCCCTCGCTTTACAATGCCGGTGATCTCAGCATTGTATAGTGGGGGGCATGGCCACATTGATGCAATCACTCAGCCACAGCCTCCTTAGCTGCAGCATGTCCCTCACCACCCTTTATATCAAGCCACACCCACTGCACCGCCCCCCTGTGGGCACACCTGGCTGCCCCTCCTGGAGGGGGCAGTCAGAAAGCTGGCAACTATGATTTAAATTGATTTGAACATGTTTAAGGTAAAATAGCTAAATTGTATGGTGTTTTTAAAGTTTTTTTTAATTTTCACAGCCAACTTTACTGTATTTGTATTTTCATGATACTATACCTTTTATCCTTTTGAATTCAAACAAGCTCAAACCTGTTCACACTTGTCTTTTTTTAATTTAGCTAGCGTTGTACTTTTGACTTTGAAGTTTCAAGCTTGGGACCCCAGTTAATTACCTGAACTAAGCACCCCAATTTCTCTAATAGTCAATACAAAGACTGAGCTCTAAATCACATCCTATACATGTTAACTTCATCACAAATGTGTGTACCTGGAAATGTTTGTGATTTCAGTATTAATGAATTAACTCATAATGCTTTCCTACTTTTGACTGCTGTGATGATGTCTCAGTATCTGTTTCATCCTATGCGTCATGTTAGAGGGCATGCAGCGTTTAATGTCTGTATAACGTGTAATATGATTTTACTATCATTATGTACATTATAAGTCTATGGGTTTTCAGATTGAATTGCAGATTCTGCTAAATCTGCAATGTGTGATGTCATGCAGCTGCCCTGAAAATGCCTCCGACCTGCCCTTGTCCCCCCCCCCCGCCGCCCCGCAATGATCCGTTGCCACCACCGCCTGCCCCTGCATATGAATGTACCCGACCTACTATCACTAAGAAAATCTGATCAATATATTGAATCAAATAAGGAGGATTAAAGGTAAAACAACTGGGGGTCTGTTAGCCCTATAACAACACTTTTTTTCCTGGAGTGACTGTAAGAATTCTGGGGCAGATGTATTAACCTGGAGAGGGCATATGGAAGTGATAAACCAGTGATAAGTGCAAGGTGATAATCGCACCAGCCAGTCAGCTACTAACTGACACTTTACATGTTGGAACTGATTGGCTGGTGCGTTTATCACCTTGTACTTATCACTGATTTATCACTTCCTTATGCCTTCTCCAGGTTAATACATCTGCCCCACTGTCTCTAAGGATGTACCGTTCACCAATGGTGTTTCCTATGTTATATGTAATCTGGATTTTTTCCTGGTTCAGATCATTCATTACTTTCATTGTTAACTGTACCCCAGCAACACCCAATATATCCATATATACAATACATATATATAATAACATTCATTCATTGTCCCAATTAATAAATGTGTGGTGCCAAAAGAAGGATGTTATTAATTTGATTTTATTGGGTATAATGGAAAAACGGAATAGCCATATCTTCCAGAAATACGTTCACATCCAAGGTTTAATGATGGTGTCAATGTGGTACACACTATCCTACCAAGGATGAAGGTGATAGTTTTGTAATAATGGTTATTCTATCACTTCTGAAACTGGTTACGGCCAGCACCGATAGGCAGATTTTGCAGTTCCAACTGCGAACTAAGCCTACTTTTATAAATGACCTTAAGCTTGCAATGGTCTAAACCCTGGTATACAAATGCTTATTTTAATACATTTTGGAAGGGGTTACGATTTTAATTTAGGGGCTAATTCAGACCTGATCGCTAGCAGGTGATTTTTGCACTGCTGCAATCAGATAGTCGCCGCCTACAGGGGGAGTGTATTTTCGCTGTGCAAGTGTGCGAACGCATGTGTAGCAGAGCTGTACAAACAGATCTTGTGCAGTTTCTGCGCAGCCCAGGACTTACTCCGCCGCTGCGATCACATCAGCCTGTCCAGGACAGGAATTGACGTCAGACACCCTCCCTGCAAACGCATGGACACGCCTGCGTTTTTCCAACCACTCCCAGAAAACGGTCAGTTGCCACCCACAAATTCCTTCTTCCTGTCAATCTCCTTGCGAACACCCATACGAATGGATCCTTCGCACAAACCCATCGCTTTGTACCCGTGCAACGCGCCTGTCCAGTGCAGTGCATATGCATGCGCATTTTAGACCTGACCGCCCGCTGAACGAAAAGGTCTGAATTACCCCCATATTGCAGCAGGACAATGCAAAGTAAGTCAATAATATGTGTAATGCATTATCAAAATGGGGAAAGCATTTGTCTTGAGTTCTATTAGGAAAATAAGTCATCTCGCTCTTAGCTTATCAAACCAATGTCAATCCAACCTTGAGGCTTTCCAAATATAGCAGAAGCAGCGCTGAGAGCAGAGCAGCAGCCAGGCTGTGTGTAATTTTCTATTGCCCAGATGCTTATGCAGTTTAGCTTTATTCTAAATGCATTATACATACAGAAATGGAATTCCAGCAAACAAGCACATACCATAGCAGAAATATAAGAAAATATAGCCACAATACATGTATAGACATAGCCCTATGTATACTGTAAATGGTCTGTAGCAGTAACAACCCGAAGCATGGTCATCTAATCTTTAAAGGGACACTTATTACCCTTAATCTCAATCAGAAGTAAAAACATTTCATTTAATCATAGAAAGAGACCTCAAACTGTAAGATATCAGCAGACATTGTAATGTACGATAAACAAGAGATACCTGCTATAACAAACATTTTTTGGGAGTATAGATCTCAGAGAAGGACTGATGGGGCATAAAGAAGAAAGAGCAGTGAAATGCAGGTGTAGGCTCGGAGGGCTACCTGTTGTCCATCACAGGTCTATAGCATATACTGTAAAAGCAGACTATTTTAGCAAAACATATTATACACAATAAGAATTATAGCTGAAGAATGAGCATTACTCCAGTTTGTATGGCATATTGTGCATGAAATCAGGGCCGTTTCTAGACCTTGTGGCGCCAAGGGCGAATGTTTCCTTTAGTGCCCCCCATTCCAAACAGTGACAGTGCACGCCAAAGGCGTGGCTTCATGGGGAAAGGGGCGTGGTGGTAGAATAGTACCAATTCACATTACACAACACAGTAGTATCCGTATGTCAAATTATACCACACAGTAGTATCCCTTATACACATCAGGTAGACCCCTTTTTATACACGTTACACCAGGTAGAGGTTACGCCAGGTAGCCCCTTATACACATTGTGTCAGGTAGAGCCTCTTATACACATTACGCCAGTAGCCCCTTATACACATTGCACTAGGTAGAGACTCTTAAACACATTTTGTCAGGTAGCCTCTTATACACAGAGCACCAGGTAGCCCCTTATACACATTGTACCAGGTAGATCCTCTTACACACATTGTGCTAGGAAGCTACTTATACACATTGCGCCAGGTAGCCCCTTATAAACATTACACTAGGTAGAGCCTCTTATACACATTGCACCAGGTAGCCTCGTATACACATTGCACAGGTAGGGCCCCTCTAGAGAGAGAGAGAGTGTGTGTGTGTGTGTGTGTGTGTGTGTGTGTGTGTGTGTGTGTGTGTGTGTGCATATGTGTTTATGTGCCGCTGCCTGTGTCCTCATCACTCACTAGTAGGGTAGCATCTAGATTCCCTTTATGGAGAGGCAATAGGTCTCCTGGCTCTTGGCTCTTTACCTCACCTGCCCAGCTTTACATGATTAGCAGGAAGTGAGCAAGAGGCTGCCCGTGCAGCAGGTGGGCACATGCAATTAATGGCACGGGTGGTGTGACCACAGCCACACCCTCATGCCGCAGCATCCTGCTAGCCCACACATAAAATCGCCACTGCATGAAATATGTGTGCACTGATGACTGGAGAGGTGGGACAGGTGGGTGGAAGACGGAACTGACATTTAAGTACATTTAATCAGGGTGTGTTAATACAAACTGGGCTCATATAATCCTGCAGAAACACATTAAGAAATGCCCACTAGAGTTCATGTACAATAAATGACAATGATGACCCAGGCACATATAACTCACATAAGACCTTATATATATAAGAAGATAGTACAGCGCCACTTGTGAAATGAAAGTCTCAGTAAGGCTATGTAAACGTTAAAAGGTTTCACCACACAAAAATACTAAACGCCCATTTTCCCTTATAAAAAGGTGTCAGCCAAACCCTAAAAATACAACAATGGTATAGTGTTGTTAAAAATGCATAAAACAGGGGGGATAGGGATACCGGCGACTAATGTGGCTAAAAGGTTGTGTTTAAAAAATGTTGTTTTTTTTTAAAATGAAAGCCAAAAAATATGAAAGCAAAAAGTTTTTAATACGTGAGAGTAAAATCAGTTTTTTTTTAAATGTTTGGAGTACAAGCAAAGATTTCATATAAAATAAAGTACAAAAATATAAAAGGATAAAGGATAGGAAATAAACTTAACTTGAAAACACTGGGTGGTCAGTACAGGCCCAATGCGTTTCGTCTCAACAGACTTCTTCAAGGGTCTGTTGAGACGAAACGCGTTGGGCCTGTACTGACCACTTAGTGTTTTCAAGTTAAGTTTATTTCCTATCCTTTATCCTTTTATATTTTTGTACTTTATTTTGTATGAAATCTTTGCTTGCACTCCAAACATTTTAAAAAAACTGATTTTACTCTCATGTATTAAAAAGTTTTTGCTTTTATATTTTTTGACTTTCATTTAAAAAAAAAAAAAAATTTTTAAACACGACCTTTTAGCCACATTAGTCGCCGGTATCCCTATACCCCCTTATATATATATAATACTATCTATAACATTTCTATGGAATACTGTATAGTGACGGATTCAACTTTGATTGCAAAAGTGCATAAATTTATGATCAGCGATTTCCGCACTTCTGCACATGCGCGGATGCTGCTGCGCGCATGCACAGGGACTTAGATTGCGATCACAAGCAATCACAGTCTAAGTGATGGTTGGGGACGGTGATGGGTCAGCATTGCGGCAACTTCTTGGCATTGTTTCAATGGTGGGGCACCTTAAAGACAACAGAGGCGTGTCCGGACCGTTTGCGGGCATGACATCAAACGCAGCCGCTATGACCCAAAAAATGGCGGACCAGTGACTGCGAAGGCAGGGGGCTACCCTAAAGATGCAAGCGCTTTGTTGTTTAGCAAAGCGCTCACATTTTAGTAGGGGGAAGTACCCAGCATGCGGGGCGGTCTGTCTCTGTGCTGGGCAGCCACCCGCATGCTAGTGCAACGAGTTGTAGTTTTTTGATTGTTCGTAAAACTATAACTCATGCTAAATTAGGCCCATAATACAGTATATTAGAACACCTTTTCATCATACTGTGAAAGCTGGGCTATATAATTATACCTCCTAGTTTCTTTACAGGAAAAAGTATTTTTTTGTGCTTGCCAGCGGCGAGGGAGTAACCTCATGGCCTTGAGAGAAATGCTGTGCTGTGAGCCACACCCACCACCATTTTCATCTTGTTGGCACATTAGTGGGATGGTGGGACAGTGCTTGACAGACCCTGAAAAGTGGGACTGTCCTTCCAATTTTGGGTCAGTTGGTAGGTATGGTATAATTTTAATTTATGTTCAATCATAAGCTTTAAGGACATATGGTTGAACATTACTGTGTGGATTGGATTTTATGCACAAATCTCAACTGTATCCTGCAGCAAAAGTTGTTTTTGTAAATACTGCTACTACTATTCAGCATGTTACAAAACAGATATTTGGTATTATTGCTGTACCTTTTATGTAGTGCAATGCTACAGTAAGGACCCCTAGTGAGATAAAATTATTGTTCCAATGCAACAATTGTCCCATCTTTGGCTATACAGTTGTAGCTAATATTAAACACTATCCGGCTCTATCAGAGAAGGCCTGCATTATATTAATGGAGATATCCAGCTGCCTCCTTCTGAAAGTAGTGTAAGCTTTTCCATCCAGGGTTGGATCACTGAGAAGACTCCACAGGCTGCTGCCAAGGGCCCAGTGGGACTTAGGGAACCTACCTACCGTCTGCTGCCATCATGATCGAAAATTCTGTTTTTTATATATATATATATATATATATATATATATATATGTTTTTTTTTTTTTGTCACTTTTCCACAAGCTTGGGATGTTGTAGGTGTGAGAGCAGGGCAGAAGGGTGGTTTGAGAGTTGGGTGCCAATGCAGCCACTAGGGACAGTCAATAAGGCTGCACATAACATACGCAGAGCTGCTGGGGAGGGACCAGGAGCTTAGCTTCAGTCACATACACAAACCTGGTGGATGAATGAAGCAGTGCAGTGCAGGAGTGGTGCAGTCTATAGCTACAATGCACGGCCCCTGCCTCCTCCTCCCTAGTGGTTGGAGCTTCCTCCTCCTCCTCCTCACAAGCCACAAAGGGATGTGTTTCCCAGGGCACAATAACTGGCACACTCAGCATGCAGAGTGTCAGAGAATAGCATTCATAATCAGGACAGCAACAGGCAAGTGCAGCTTAGGAGTACTTGGAGTGGGAAGCAAGGGAGGAAGTACATGGTATCGTTGAAGAAAGTTTATAAGTTAAAGGAGGTAAGTTGTGAATGGGTTTTATTGTGAGCATGAAGATTTATGTTGTAATTAAGTTAAACTGACAAGGTTAATGCTTTTATTGTGATTAATTGACATGAAAGGTTTTTTATTAGACTGAAGGAGGTAATGAATGTGAGAGGATTTAATTAATGATGCAGATTAGGGAGTTAGTGTTTATATAGATGGTCAGTTATGTTGAATGAGGCTGCTTTTATTATCCAGAAGGAATTAATGAATTTTGAGGAGTGATTTTTAGGGATAAGTGTATGATATTGTGTAGCAGTTTCAAAACTTCTCAGTATCATATAGCGGTCAATGGTGTGCTCTCTGTATTGTATGGCAGTCACAAACATGCTCTTTGTATTGTATGAAAGTCACAACAATGCTCTCCATAATGTATGGTGGTCAATACAAGGCTCTGTATTGTATGGCATTAGCAGAATCATAACACAGATATGAGGAAAATATTTCATACTGTGTAAAGCAGGTATATTACTTGGTCAAAGTCTAAAGTGCTCTTAGTCTGTCAGTTATCTAACAGCCAGCTACAGCACCATAGATACTCTGGCTACACATGTGTATAGTTCACCAACAAGAGGAGGGTGCCATTTGAAAGTTCTGACATCATGATGATTTATTTATTTATTAGCAGTTTCTTATATAGCGCAGCATATTCCGTTGCGCTTTACAATTAGAACAACAGTTATAGAACAAAACAGGGCAAAGACAGACATAGCGGTAGGAAGGCCCTGCTCGCAAGCTTACAATCTAGAGGGAAATAGGTATTGATACACAAGGATAGATGCAACCTGTTACATAATGTTTCCCCAGATTGCTAGCTTCTTAGTGGGTTGTATGATATGATCACCCAGCAATGTTGGAAGACAAAATGTGAGGTTATGGGGACTGTGCAGAGGGAATGGAACTGGATAGGGAAGAATTGAAGGTTATGTGTGTGGGTCAGGAATTTGGTAGGCTTGTCTGAAGAGATGAGTTTTCAGGGAACGTTTAAAGGTTTGGAGACTAGTGGAGAGTCTTATTGTGCGTGGGAGGGCATTCCACAGAGTGGGTGAAGCCCGGGTAAAGTCCTGTAATTTTGAGTGGGAACAGGTAATACATCTGGATGAGAGACGCAGATCATGTGCATAGCGGAGGGGTCTGGTAGGGAGATGTTTTGAGATGAGTGAGGAGATGTATGATGGTGCAGTTTGGGTAATAGCCTTGTATGTAAGTAAAAGTATTTTATATTTGACACGGTAGAATACCGGTAACCAATGGAGGGACTGACAGAGCGGATCAGCAGACGAAGAACGTCTGGCGAAGAAGATTAGCCTCGCAGCTGCATTTAAAATGGATTGAAGTGGTGAGAGCCTATGTTTGGGAAGACCAGTAATGAGACTATTACAATAATCAATGCGGGAGATGATGAGTGCATGGATCAGAGTTTTTGCAGTGTCTTGTGTAAGATAAGGGCGTATTTTGGATATGTTTTTAAGGTGCATGTAACATGATTTAGAGATAGATTGAATGTGTGGAACAAACGACAGTTCAGAGTCAAGGATGACACCTAGGCAGCGAGCTTGTGGGGTAGGGTGGATAGTTGCATTGTCAACAGTTATGGCAATATCAGGTTGGTAACTACCCTTAGCTGGTGGGAAAATAATTAATTCTGTTTTGGAAATGTTGAGATTGAGATGGCGAGATGACATCCAAGATGAAATGGCAGACAGGCATCCAGTGACATGAGCCAATACAGATGGTGATAAATCTGGGGAGGATAGGTAGATTTGAGTATCATCAGCGTACAAATGATACTGAAATCCGAAGGAGCTGATTAGTTTACCAAGAGAGGAGGTATAGATTGAGAAAAGCAGAGGACCTAAGACTGAGCCTTGCGGTACTCCAACTGATAGAGGTAGAGAAGAGGAGGTAGAATCAGAGAAGCGAACACTGAAAGATCGATTAGATAGGTAGGATGAGAACCAAGTAAGGGCTGTGTCCTGAAGACCTAGGGACTCTAGTGTTTGTATGAGAAGAGAGTGGTCAACAGTGTCAAAAGCAGCAGAGAGATCTAGAAGAATAAGTAGTGTGTAATGGCCTTTTGATCTAGCAGTGACCAGATCATTCACTACTTTGGTCAGTGCCATCTCCGTGGAGTGTTGGGCACGAAAGCCTGACTGAAGTGGGTCCAGTAAGTTGTGGGAGTTATGAAAGTGTGTAAGGCGAGTGTAGGCAAGTCTCTCAAGTAGCTTGGAGGGACTGGGTAGCTGAGAAATGGGATGGTAGTTAGAGAGTGTGTTTGGGTCAGAGTTGTGTTTTTTCAGAATGGGAGTAATCACTGCATGTTTAAACAGAGATGGAAAGATGCCAGTAGAGAGAGAGAGATTACAGATTTTAGTTAAGGTTGGGATAAGCACAGGAGACAAACTTTTGCTGACCTGTGAGGGTATAGGATCAAGAGGAGAGGTAGTGAAGTAGAAGGATGAAAAGAGTGTTGATACTTCATCTTCACTTGTGGGATCAAATGAAGAGAAAGTGCCAGAGGGTTCAGATAGGGATTTGAGCAGGTCACTGGCTGAGTTAGAACATACCATTTCATCTCGGATTTTATCAATCTTATCCTTGAAGTAGGAAGCAAGTTCTTGTGCACTGATAGTAGCTAGTGGGGGAGGTGAGGGAGGGTAAAGAAGTGATTTAAATGTATTAAAAAGTCGTTTGGGGTTGGTGGCATGATAAGAGATGAGAGATTGGAAATATGTTTGTTTGGCAGTGTCCAGGGCCTGACGATAGGAGTGGTAGGTAGTCTTATATGTGAGAAAGTCACTTGGATTCTGAGATTTCCGCCACTGACGTTCTACCTTACGTGACAGTTTTTGTAGGTGTCTTGTTGATTTAGAGTGCCATGGTTGGCATCTAAGCCTACGTGGAGTGTGATGGGTAGCTGGAGCAACTTCATCAAGGGCACTCTCTAGGGTCTGGTGCAGGTGGGATACAGCAGTGTCAGTTGTGGTGAATGTAGAGATTGGTGAGAGACGTTGTTGCAGAGAAGTGGAAAGTTGTTGAAAATTTATATTGTTAGTATTTCTGTGTGTTAGAGGAGGCTTGCTTGGTTTTAGTGTCCTAGAATTTAAAGTAATAGAAAAGATTGTGAAGGTGATCAGGTCGTGATCAGAGAGAGGGAAAGGAGTGTTAATGAGTTGGGAAACTGAGCAGAGCCTGGTGAACACAAGATCAAGGCAGTGGCCCTCCTGGTGAGTAGAGGAGTCGGACCATTGGGTTAGGCCAAGAGAGGAGGTTAGAGAGAGGAGTTTGGATGCATGAACAGATTGTGGACTGTCAAGAGTTATATTGAAATCGCCCATAATGATGGTGGAGATGTCAGAGGATAAGAAGTGTGGGAGCCAGGCAGAAAAATCTTCTAGAAATTGTTGTTTAGGTTGCCCAGGAGGGCGATAGATAGCTGCAACACACAGAGAGAGGGGGGTGAAAATCCTGATAGAGTGAATTTCAAATGATGTGAATGCGAGTGATGGAACCTGAGGTAGAACAGTGTATGTGGAAAAACTGTGACAGTAAGATTCCAACCCCACCACCTTTACTATTATTAGGCCTAGATGTGTGTGTGAAGTGGAAACCCCCGTGTGACAGTGCTGCACGATGATGTCTGTGTACTGCATCTACCACCCAGCCCATGAAGTACTGTAGGAGTAAGAGAAGGGATGACTGTGCTTGAAGGAACAGAGTCTGGACATGGTGCTGAGTCTGTGGTGTAAATTTACTAAGATGGGAGTTCTGTTTAAGATGGGATGTTGCCCATAGCAACCAATGAGATTTCAGGTATTATCTTCTAAAAGGTGCTAGATAAATGAGAAGTAGAATCTGATTGGTTGCTGTGGGCAAAATCCCATCTTAAATAGAACTCCAATCTTAGTAAATTTATCCCTATGTCTCTACATGAGTGACTGAAGGTGAGGGGATCGGTCAATCAGCATGGCATTGCCTGGAATCCTCTACAGGTGTCAAAATGAGGGGTTGACAGCTCTGGGTAAATTAGGTAGGGTATCTCCATTTGTGACTGGGATGGTATATCAGTGTGGCAACAGGGTGTTTGCACATAGGATGGGTTTGCCATGGCATGTCGTAAGTGTGCTGACAGTATTGCAGGCTATTCAGAGGCGAGAGTGATCCAGCCGCTTTCAGCCACATCTTCTGCACCAAGGAAAGCACTGATGATAGAAAATATTAACTATCACTGTTTATATTAAATAGGACCCTATGTGGGTTTTTTTTATTGAATAGTTTCCTTTGTAATGACTTTTCTGTAATGGGAGGAGGAGGAGTTTTAAGCTTCATCTTAAGCTCCAGTTTAGCTAGAAAAGGTATTCTTTGCATGAACTGATCATGGTGGTTGCTGCAAACCAGTATATTGCATACTGCCCCATAAATCCTTAATTTAGATCTGTTCCTATCAGGTCACCCTGGCATGCACTTGCATGCTTGGCTACCCAGCCCAAGATGGATCCCCCATATCAGCAGGATAGCAATGCAATCCCAGCAGAACTTCCAAGAAAGCACTGAACAATGGGTGTAATACTAATAATGCACAGAGAGGACATAGTAAAACAAAACATAAAATAAAACAGCACAGGCAGGGCTGCCATTACAAATTGTGGGGCCTGGGACAAATAAAATAAGCAAAGCCCCTTCCCCACAAAATGACAACAACCTTACATTGTTCTGAGTGCACCACCTGACATGTGCAACAGTTAAAGAACACTGGGCTTTCATATACATTAGATCCCCCACCTAAACAACACTGGCCAGCCAGGTACAAGAGGAAAGATACTAACACCATATATGCCAGGACCCTGGGAGTTGTGAAGACCGACCAGAGTCTCTGGCCCCAACAGTCCCGCTGCAGACCACAAGTGCAACAATGTCCTCCCGCTCTGCCAGAGACTTCAGGACATTACCACCGGCTTACCTGAACACAGCCACATGTGTCCATGATGCACCACATTCCACAGCCTCCAGTAAAACAAGCACCACCAGATGCTGCTGTCACATATAGGAGGGGCGCCGGTAGGAGCCAAGAGATGCGCCCACCCCTCACTGTCAGGGGCCAAGGATTCCAGTCCTGGCAGTAACCCCCCCTGATTGCAGTCATGGGTACAGGTCTTGAAGCAACTCTTTGCATGTTAATAGAACAGAGAAACACATTAACTTGAAGTTATGCTCTATATTAAAGAACATAAAATATGTACATTTATTTGAAAATACACTGTCCTTTACGTGAAGAGTTAAGGTTAAAAAAAATTTGAATGCAAATATGTGCTCTCAATGCACAGCACTGATTTTTCTGGGAGGTTGGAAAGTAATTATCACCTAAAACATAACATCCTTCAGAAATTCAGAAAAGCAGTGATACAGTATATGATACAGTATATAGACAAAAGGGATTGGACATCCTCCCCACCTACCCGTACAAGTGAAATGGTGTGCTCCTGAAGGTATAAAATGGGCACTGATTAGATCATTTGCTAACAAAATGGCTTGCCAAAAGGAGCTAACTGAGTTTGGAAAGGGAATCATAGTAGGCAGCAGGATGTTATGTTTCCAGAGTGACGCTGGACTGGTATACACACAATTCAGTAACCTGGATGGACTGGCCAGCTCAGAGTCCAGATCTTAACCCCACTGGGAACCTCTGGGGCGAACTGGAGCAATGGGTGCATTCTAGACCGACTTGACCTTCCTCAGTGTTCTTAAGGCTTCAATAAAATATTGTTGATCTATTTGCTGTCAGTGTCCAATCACTTTTGTCTACATAGTGTACAATTCACTTAATCCTGTCTTTGAGTGATTGTCCAACCCGTTAACCTAGCTATAGGGTCCCAGTCTTAGTAAGAAGGAAGGTGTAATATGTTCAACATAGTATGTAGGACAATGGCAGAGTTAATGGCTTTTTGCTCTAGTTAATAATATAGTTGTTTGTGTGTTTGTGAGCAACACATATTGAGTTTTAATGGGTAACACCTCAAAAGTCCCAAATCACCATATGCCATGCCAAACATCATCTGCAGCAGTGGAAATGCATTCTCTGGATTGAGAAGAATCACACTTCACCATCTACTGTAGTAGTCTGACGAACGAATTTGAGTTTAGTGGATGCCAGCAGAACACCAGGAGAAATAATGATCTTTGTTGTTCTTCATAGTTTGGCCTGAACCCCGTAGTTCCAGATAGGAAAAATCTTAATGCATACAATTAATAGAAACAATGACATTGCAAAGGATTGTGTGCTTTTAACTTCGTGGCAGCAGTTTGGGGAAGGCACCTTCCTATTTTGGCATGACAATCTCCCTGTGCACAGGGCCCACTAAAAAATGGTTTGCTGAGTATGGTATGGAGAAATGTAACTGTCCTAATCAAAGAACAGGCCTAAACTCATTGAACACCTCTGGGATGAACTGGAACTCAATTATGAGATAGGCCCGATCACCCAACATTAATGCCCACCCAAAATTATTTTTGTAACTGAATGAATGAGAATGTCCCTAGCAGGGCACATTAAGAGAAGGAGGGACCCTGTGTGCAGTCTCTGTCCGATCCAGCAATGCATGGGAGTAGACTGGTGCTGTGCCAGAGCTTAATGCACTATGGCCCTTTTCCCTGTGCTTTCTCTATTGTGCATACAGAAATCACCAGAAAAAAAGGCCACTGCCAACGCAGGACTCCGGAGAGGTGAGTACTGAAGACCATGACACTGCTCTGCTGCCATGTTTCAAAATCAGGGTGGAAAGCCTTCACAAAAGAGTGGTAGCTAATAAAGCAGCAAAGGTTTACCAACACCACATTAATGCCCATTGTGTGGGCCATGTATTCAATATATGTACAGGAGCAAACACAGGATCATAAAGAGATGGTTACCTTGTATACATTTGTGTATATGCATATCTATCTATCTATCTATCTATCTATCTATCTATCTATCTATCTATCTATCTATCTATCTATCTATCTTTCTGTCTCTCTATCTATATACACTGGTGTATTTATAATGGGTGCTGTGTTTTCGGTGGTCTAGGGGCAATAGCGCACGTGCGCGCGGGGGGGGGGGTTCTGAGTACCCAGAAACCCCCCAGACGGTCTGAATGTTTTTATGAGATGGAGAAAGCTCTGTCTCCATCTCTACACTGATTGCCGCGGCCAGGTCCGGAGCTGTCGCACATGCACGGCAGCTACTCAGCCATTCAGTCAGAGAGCTCTGCTGACTGTCAGAGTTCTCGGTGCTTTAGATCGGAGATGGCTGGATATGTGCTGCTGCGCATGCCTAGCAGCAGCTCTCCTGTTGTCTCTCCTTCTCCACTCCCCTGCCCGAAGCAAGCAGCAAACATTGTGGTGTAGTGCACACTACAAGAAGTGCACACTACAAAAAGTCTCCAGGAACACAATATAGCCAGCTGTGGCTTGCAATGTATCCTATTTGCGGGCAAAATATAATTTACAAGGGATCAGGGGTTTCCATATATGTACCTCATATACTGTATATGTGGATGTAGTATGGTATGCCGGCCGCCGGGCTCCCGGCGGCCAGCATACCGGCCCCAAGATCCTGACCGCCAGCATACCGACAGCTGGGCAAGCGCAAGTTTTTGTACTCTACTACGTCTTGAGAAAGGGGTATATACCCCGAAACATCGATTGAATAGACCTTCTTTCTGAAACTTCAACTGCCTCCCAAGGGCCATTCATTGTTCCTGTTGGTGAGATATATATATATATATATATATATATATATATAAAAATACACGTGTGTCTGTGTAAACCCACGTCTACAAATCCTATGTTTGCCCCTGAGGGGGGCCCACACCGC
The DNA here is from genome assembly GCF_028390025.1 of Pseudophryne corroboree. Lineage (NCBI taxonomy): Eukaryota > Metazoa > Chordata > Amphibia > Anura > Myobatrachidae > Pseudophryne > Pseudophryne corroboree. Next base: position 129,982,566 of record NC_086450.1, read on the forward strand.
ATACATTGCACCCATTTTTTTCAATACTTACCCTCTGGAGTCCCGTGTCGCAGCAGCACTGCAGAAAATGTCTGCTGCACTATTTCCCCGGTGTATCGCTGTGAAAATGGCTGCTGTGCCATTTTCCCAGACACTTGCGCATGTACACTAGACTCTGGGACAGTGCTAGGGCCCCTAGTGACCCTAGTGCCCAGCGTCAAGAGCGTTGCTGGCTAGAGAGGAGGGGGCCCTGAAGGAGACTGCACATGGGCCTCCTCCTCTCTGAAGATGCCCCTGTATATATATATGTGAATTTTGCACAACAACTATCTCAATGAAAACATTATTTACAATATAATTTTCCATCCTTCTTTTCATCTACATAGAATCAGGGGCATAACTATCTTGTGTACAGACCAGGAGCACCTTAAGAGAGGAGCTGAGCACTTACTGGCAGTGAACTTATGGCCTAATTTATGATTGCATGGAACTGCACAGCTGCAGGGAAGTGGCTGTGCAATTCTGTGTTATTAAAATTCTAATACAACATGAGCATTCTGTAAGAGATAGACGCCTCCTGTTTGTTTTTGTGAGATTTTAGTGCTGCATCTGAGGACAGTGGCACTGAGAGGTGGGGGGCAGGTGCTTTTTACCCAGGCCTGTTGGAGTGCCCCAGCAAAGCCAAGGGCCCAGTGTCCACCCTTCTCCCCACCTGCTTGTAAAGCAGAACGTGGAACTTTGGGCAGTGAGAGAGAGGAGACTGACTGCTGCAGCAGCCTCTATGCCAAGCAGAGCACACGCTGCTGTGTGCTGACTGGAGAGAGAGGTAGGTTCAGAAGCAGTAGTTAGTCCTCTCCCCCGGCATGATGTGCTGGGAGGAACAATCGCACCCGCACCCCTGTCACCCATAGTAACCATCACCGGTGCCCCTTGTGCGCAGTGCACAGCCGCACATATCTTAAACTTTTTTGTATTTTCTAAGGAGGGGATGTGGTCAAACCAGATTGGTTTTGTCTTGTAAATGATTGCTGCATTAATAAAAAAATAAAATAAAAAAAAACAGGCAGACTTGAACAAAGTACCACAGCTCCGACAACTTGGAGGCAATTACATTTAGCCCCAAGACTACTTACTAATCTGAAGAATAGAAAAAAGAAGGCAACAATGATGATAATAATAATAATAATAATAATAATAATAATGATTTAGTCACTTCCTACAGTTCACAAACCTCTTAGATTGTATACTCTTTTGACCCTCATTCATTTCCCATTACTGTATACTATGTATCGCAGGTAACTTGTCTGTGAAATCACTGAACTGTTGTTCTACACTAATGTAATGCTGATAGCTATTAACATGCCTATTTATACAAGTTGCAAAGGCACATGCACAACCTGTCCTCCTTTAACCTTCCCAAATCTCTCAAAAAATATTACATATGTTACCAAATTATTGGTTCACCTGTATAGCATACATACATAGACAGGGTTGGACTGGCCCACAGGGGCACAGGGGAAACTACTGGTGGGCCCCACTACCTGGGGGCCCTCAGGTTCCAAACCGTGCACTTGATTTTCTAAGCTACATAAAATGTATGTTACATTATATGGCACAGGACTATGAAGTATTTTCTACAGCGCATTGCTGTTATTATCATGCATGCACTAGCGGTATTTAGAAGGAAAAAATAAATAAATATATATATATATATATATATATACTGTATCTCAAGGGTCCCAGCCCATTCGCGAATGGTTAGGGAAACCAATGTGGTGGCTGGCCACGCCCCCTCTGGAGACTGGTCACACCCCTAAATGTGGGCCCCTACCACAGCATTCCCCCGGTGGGCCATTCTTGCCTCAGTCCAACACTGTACATAGGGGGTCATTCCGAGTTGTTCGCTCGCAAGCTGCTTTTAGCAGCTTTGCACACGCTAAGCCGCCGCCTACTGGGAGTGAATCTTAGCTTATCAAAATTGCGAACGAAAGATTAGCAGAATTGCGAATAGACACTTCTTAGCAATTTCTGAGTAGCTCCACACTTACTCGGCATCTGCGATCAGTTCAGTCAGTGTCGTTCCTGGTTTGACGTCACAAACACACCCAGCGTTCGCCCAGACACTCCTCCGTTTCTCCAGCCACTCCCGCGTTTTTCCCAGAAACGGTAGCGTTTTTTCGCACACACCCATAAAACGGCCAGTTTCCGCCCAGAAACACCCACTTCCTGTCAATCACATTACGATCACCAGAACGAAGAAAAAACCTCGTAATGCCGTGAGTAAAATACCTAACTTCATAGCAAATTTACTTGGCGCAGTCGCACTGCGGACATTGCGCATGCGCATTAGCGACTAATCGCTCTGTTGCGACAAAAAAATAACGAGCGTACAACTCGGAATGACCCCCATAGAACACAACACTACTAATAGACTCATCCAAAACTACTCCCAGGCATCTTGTTTACCCAAACAGCCAGATTAGCTGCAAAGAAACGGCCCCATTGTAATGGCCAAATAGAATTAAAAATGGATTAAAGTAAAACAGCATTTTACTACATTTCTTGAAATTACAATTAAAAAAGTGTAGAAATGGCTTGTTTGGCAGAAAGAATAAATGGAGAGCCAGCCTTCAGCAGAGATGTTCTTTTTTCCAACAAGCTATACTTATGAATACTTGACAATAATTAGAGATGTCTGTGACACAGAAAACAAGGTCTTTTCTGAGGCTGTTACATTGGAATAATCAGCTGTGCCAGCGCTGATTAATTGACTGATTTAGAAAGCATGGGGATATTGTTCCTCTGCAAAGTACATGGTAATTTACTACATTTTGCACCCACACAAGGTACAGTACCTTTCATACAGATGCAATTATAGCAAAGCCACTGCAAGCTAGTTATTACTTTGCCTATGGAGAAGGCTATAAGGCATAACTGCAACAAGATGGAAATGACCTGCCCTCTGACAGCAGTGCCAATGCAGTCTGTAGTGTGCAATATTTATTTTGTAACGCGTGTGCATCTCAGACAACGGATGGGAATGATAAGACAACATCAATTCTACAGCGAGATTTCACTTATACATTGGTGAAATCACTGAGTGCAACATATATATATATATATATATATATATATATTTATTTATACATACAATTATCACATAATAGCTACCATAATTGTCAAACACGAAAGCATCCATTTAATAGGCTTATTAATGACTTGTACCATTATCAGAGGTGTCAATAATGGATATATACAGTATATAATACAACAGTATGATATACAACAGAATGTCACCATACACCATGGTACGTGCAATGTGCTGTTCTGCTGTGCCAGGCTGCCACTGATAAACCTTCCCTGCATGGCATTATTCTTGCATAGAATATCGTGTCTAACGTTTCACTGAGCAGATCTATTATTTCTGCGATGATTAACCTAACATCCTCACAGGTGCACTTGATACAATGAATTGCAAGCTCCTACTGCTAAATGATACAGTGTAACAGATCAGAGAGGACTGCTCCTCTGCTACAATATCCATTTATTGAGCAGCAGGCATCCCCCATCATAGTCTATGCTCAGCCCAGTGTATAGGGGCTCATATACATATTTATCACAGACAGCATCACTATTGAGGTGCAGAAGAGGAAGGGGTGGGGGTACCTTACCGTTGGCAGCAGTGGCTCCATCTGTGCCCCTTGGTCTTTGATTTCCATGGCTGTATGTGATTGTGGATGTCCTCCCCGGTTCTGCAATGAGCTGTCTCCGCAGTGTCTTCAGTGTTACAGCTTAGTATTCGTGTCAGGTAGCTGTGGAGCAGGAGGGAATTACACACACCAAGTCATACAGCCGTCACATGGCTCCTGCTCTGTGTGCAGGCTGAGCTTGAGTGAGGTGCCAGCCTTGCTGGGTCCTGTACAGTGATGATGCCCTAACCCTGCCCACGGCTGCTTAATGCTGCCCTGCCACAGCCTGCTAACAGAGTCACATGGGGCATTGCTGTGTGAGATTAGACGTGGAGGAGTTTCCTGAGGGAAAGCATTTGGGGGGAACAACGAGTGGCACCAATTGTGTTCAGTCATATTAATTGTACAGTACACCTACCTACAGTTCTTATTACAGATGTGTTCTCATTCACCTAGGGTTTTTGCACCATGTGGTGCAAGACGCATGGCACAACTGATGCAGTGCCATGCAAAGTGAGATTTAGGATGGGCTGTACCAACCTTACACGGTACATCCAGCCACACATCACACTAATTACATATGTACTAACATATGCCATTATTATCTCAAAGGGCATCTTTCCCGATAAGAGCTGCCCTTTGCAATGCGCTCCAGTCCCTGGACTTTCGGGTTTATGACCCAGGAGATCCTCTGCACATGCGCAGTGATGTGGCGACTGCAGGGGATGCTGGGAGGGATTCGAGCGGTTCTCTCTGATAGCACTGATGTGGAAAGAAACCCCTAGGCTTCTATAGAGTAATGCCAGCTTTTGCCAGTGTTACCATCCACATCAGGATCCCGGTGGCCAGTTCTTGGTACATACGAGAAATGCTGGAAAAACATTTTTTTTAACCGCGTTGTCCTGTTGGTACATCCAGCTTGGTCTTTCACACTTTATGGGGTAAATTTACTAAGATGGGAGTTCTATTTAAGATGGGATGTTGCCCATAGCAACCAATCATATTCCAGGTATTATCTTCTGGAAGGTGCTAGATAAATGAGAAGTAGAATCTGATTGGTTGCTATGGGCAACATCCCATCTTAAATAGAACTCCCATCTTAGTAAATTTACCCCTATGTCTTTTTCGTACAATATTGCATATTTTTTGCATCACAGCATCACCAGAACAGGTTTGTGGTGTACTGGGGGATTGGAATTTGTACTTTTGTCACAATCATGGTGGTGTATTTACAAATTGTTGTGTAGTACTCTCCAGAGCCGGCCCTAACCAATAGTACCAACTAAAATGCCACACAGTAGTGCAACCTTATTCACATTACATCACACGATAGTACCCCCTATATAAGTTCTGTCACACAGAAGTGTCCCTTTTTCACGTTTTGCCACTCAGTACATTTACCTTATTCATGTTACGCCTCACAGTAGTGTCCGATATTCACATTATGCCACCCCATAGTGCTCCTTACTCATATTACACCACCTCCTAGTGCTCCTTATTCACATTAGGCCACCCTGTAGTGCTCCTTACTCACATTACGCCACCACCTAGTGCTCCTTATTCACATTACACCACCCTGTGGTGCTCATTACTCACATTATGCCACCTCCTAGTGCCCTTTATTCACATTACACCACCTATAGTGCTCCTTATTAACATTCCGCTACCCCATAATGCTCATGCTCCTTATTCACAATATGCTACCTCTTAGTGTTCCTTATTCACATTATGTCACCCTGCAGTGCTCCTTATTCACATTACAACTAGTGATGAGCGGGTTCGGTTCCTCAGAATCCGACCCGCCCGAACTTCACCTTTTTTTTTACACGGGTCCGAGCGACTCGGATCCTCCCGCCTTGCTCGGTTAACCCGAGCGCGCCCGAACGTCATCATCCTGCTGTCGGATTCTCGCGAGACTCGGATTCTATATAAGGAGCCGCGCGTCGCCGCCATTTTCACACGTGCATTGAGATTGATAGGGAGAGGACGTGGCTGGCGTCCTCTCTGTAATAGAAAAGACTAAGAGTGACATTGTTATAATTGTGGGGAGGATTGGGGACGGGGAGCAGCTGTTAGGGAGTACAGTGCAGGGTTTTGATTATACCACCAGTGATTTTAATCCTTTGTTTCTCTGCCTGAAAAAAAACGCTCCACCATATCTGTGGCTGTGCTCACTCAGTGTGCTGCACTGCTGCATGATATATCTGTGCTGAGTGCACTGCTCTGCTCACACTGCCTAATTGTGGGGACTGGGGAGCAGTTATAGCAGGAGTACAGTGCACAGTTTTGCTGACAGTGACTACCAGTCCAGTATACGTTTGTCTGCCTGAAAAACACTGGTGTTTTTTTTTTCTTTCTTCATACTAGTTTAGCAGTCTGCTGACAGTGTCCACCAGGTCCGTTATACAGTATATTATATATATAAGCACTAAGCAGCAGTACGGTAGGCCACGGCTGTACCTACCTCTGTGTCGTCAGTGCACTCGTTGTCCATAAGTATAAGTAATACTATACTATCCATCCATCTACATTGTATACCTGTGGTGTTTTTTATTTCTTTCTTCATACTAGTTTAGCAGTCTGCTGACAGTGTCCACCAGGTCCGTTATACAGTATATTATATATATAAGCACTAAGCAGCAGTACGGTAGGCCACGGCAGTACCTACCTCTGTGTCGTCAGTGCACTCGTCGTCCATAAGTATAAGTAATACTATACTATCCATCTATCTACATTGTATACCTGTGGTGTTTTTTTTTTCTTTCTTCATACTAGTTTAGCAGTCTGCTGACAGTGTCCACCAGGTCCGTTATACAGTATATTATATATATAAGCACTAAGCAGCAGTACGGTAGGCCACGGCTGTACCTACCTCTGTGCCGTCAGTGCACTCGTCGTCCATAAGTATAAGTAATACTATACTATCCATCCATCTACATTGTATACCTGTGGTGTTTTTTTTTTCTTTCTTCATACTAGTTTAGCAGTCTGCTGACAGTGTCCACCAGGTCCGTTATACAGTATATTATATATATAAGCACTAAGCAGCAGTACGGTAGGCCACGGCTGTACCTACCTCTGTGTTGTCAGTGCACTCGTCGTCCATAAGTATAAGTAATACTATACTATCCATCCATCTACATTGTATACCTGTGGTGTTTTTTTTTTTCTTTCTTCATACTAGTTTAGCAGTCTGCTGACAGTGTCTACCCGGTCCGTTATACAGTATATTATATATATAAGCACTAAGCAGCAGTACGGTAGGCCACGGCTGTACCTACCTCTGTGTCGTCAGTGCACTCGTCGTCCATAAGTATAAGTAATACTATACTATCCATCCATCTACATTGCATACCTGTGGTGTTTTTTTTTTCTTTCTTCATACTAGTTTAGCAGTCTGCTGACAGTGTCCACCAGGTCCGTTATACAGTATATTATATATATAAGCACTAAGCAGCAGTACGGTAGGCCACGGCTGTACCTACCTCTGTGTCGTCAGTGCACTCGTCGTCCATAAGTATAAGTAATACTATACTATCCATCCATCTACATTGTATACCTGTGGTGTTTGTTTTTTCTTTCTTCATACTAGTTTAGCAGTCTGCTGACAGTGTCCACCAGGTCCGTTATACAGTATATTATATATATAAGCACTAAGCAGCAGTACGGTAGGCCACGGCTGTACCTACCTCTGTGTCGTCAGTGCACTCGTCGTCCATAAGTATAAGTAATACTATACTATCCATCCATCTACATTGTATACCTGTGGTATTTTTTTTTTCTTTCTTCATACTAGTTTAGCAGTCTGCTGACAGTGTCCAGCAGGTCCGTTATACAGTATATTATATATATAAGCACTAAGCAGCAGTACGGTAGGCCACGGCTGTACCTACCTCTGTGTCGTCAGTGCACTCGTTGTCCATAAGTATAAGTAATACTATACTATCCATCCATCTACATTGTATACCTGTGGTGTTTTTTTTCTTCTTTCTTCATACTAGTTTAGCAGTCTGCTGACAGTGTCCACCAGGTCCGTTATACAGTATATTATATATATAAGCACTAAGCAGCAGTACGGTAGGCCACGGCTGTACCTACCTCTGTGTCGTCAGTGCACTCGTCGTCCATAAGTATAAGTAATACTATACTATCCATCCATCTACATTGTATACCTGTGGTGTTTTTTATTTCTTTCTTCATACTAGTTTAGCAGTCTGCTGACAGTGTCCACCAGGTCCGTTATACAGTATATTATATATATAAGCACTAAGCAGCAGTACGGTAGGCCACGGCTGTACCTACCTCTGTGTCGTCAGTGCACTCGTCGTCCATAAGTATAAGTAATACTATACTATCCATCCATCTACATTGTATACCTGTGGTGTTTTTTCTTTCTTTCTTCATACTAGTTTAGCAGTCTGCTGACAGTGTCCACCAGGTCCGTTATACAGTATATTATATATATAAGCACTAAGCAGCAGTACGGTAGGCCACGGCTGTACCTACCTCTGTGTCGTCAGTGCACTCGTCATCCATAAGTATAAGTAATACTATACTACCCATCCATCTACATTGTATACCTGTGGTGGCTTTTAGCTGTGCGCAAAATATGGAGAACAAAAATGTGGAGGTTAAAAAAATAGGGAAAGATCAAGATCCACTTCCACCTCGTGCTGAAGCTGCTGCCACTAGTCATGGCCGAGACGATGAAATGCCATCAACGTCGTCTGCCAAGGCCGATGCCCAATGTCATAGTACAGAGCATGTAAAATCCAAAACACAAAAGATCAGTAAAAAAATGACCCAAAAATCAAAATTAAAAGCGTCTGAGGAGAAGCGTAAACTTGCCAATATGCCATTTACGACACGGAGTGGCAAGGAACGGCTGAGGCCCTGGCCTATGTTCATGGCTAGTGGTTCAGCTTCACATGAGGATGGAAGCACTCATCCTCTCGCTAGAAAAAGGAAAAGACTTGCGGCAAAAGCACAGCAAAGAACTGTGCGTTCTTCGAAATCCCAAATCCCAAAGGAGAGTCCAATTGTGTCGGTTGCGATGCCTGACCTTCCCAACACTGGACGGGAAGAGCTTGCGCCTTCCACCATTTGCACGCCCCCTGCAAGTGTTGAAAGGAGCACCCGCAGTCCAGTTCCTGATAGTGAAATTGAAGATGTCAGTGTTGAAGTACACCAGGATGAGGATATGGGTGTTGCTGGCGCTGGGGAGGAAATTGACAAGGAGGATTCTGATGGTGAGGTGGTTTGTTTAAGTCAGGCACCCGGGGAGACACCTGTTGTCCGTGGGAGGAATATGGCCATTGACATGCCTGGTGAAAATACCAAAAAAATCAGCTCTTCAGTGTGGAAGTATTTCAACAGAAATGCGGACAACAGGTGTCAAGCCGTGTGTTGCCTTTGTCAAGCTGTAATAAGTAGGGGTAAGGACGTTAACCACCTCGGAACATCCTCCCTTATACGTCACCTGCAGCGCATTCATAATAAGTCAGTGACAAGTTCAAAAACTTTGGGCGACAGCGGAAGCAGTCCACTGACCAGTAAATCCCTTCCTCTTGTAACCAAGCTCGCGCAAACCACACCACCAACTCCCTCAGTGTCAATTTCCTCCTTACCCAGGAAAGCCAATAGTCCTGCAGGCCATGTCACTGGCAAGTCTGACAAGTCCTCTCCTGCCTTGGATTCTTCCGATGCATTCTTGAGTGTAATGCCTACTGCTGCTGGCGCTGCTGTTGTTGCTGCTGGGAGTCGATCGTCATCCCAGAGGGGAAGTCGGAAGACCACTTGTACTACTTCCAGTAAGCTATTGACTGTCCAACAGTCCTTTGCGAGGAAGATGAAATATCACAGCAGTCATCCTGCTGCAAAGCGGATAACTGAGGCCTTGACAACTATGTTGGTGTTAGACGTGCGTCCGGTATCCGCCGTTAGTTCACAGGGAACTAGACAATTTCTTGAGGTAGTGTGCCCCCGTTACCAAATACCATCTAGGTTCCACTTCTCTAGGCAGGCGATACCGAGAATGTACACGGACGTCAGAAAAAGACTCACCAGTGTCCTAAAAAATGCAGTTGTACCCAATGTCCACTTAACCACGGACATGTGGACAAGTGGAGCAGGGCAGACTCAGGACTACATGACTGTGACAGCCCACTGGGTAGATGTATTGCCTCCCGCTGCAAGAACAGCAGCGGCGGCACCAGTAGCAGCATCTCGCAAACGCCAACTCGTTCCTAGGCAGGCTAAGCTTTGTATCACCGCTTTCCAGAATACGCACACAGCTGAAAACCTCTTACGGCAACTGAGGAAGATCATCGCAGAATGGCTTACCCCAATTGGACTCTCCTGGGGATTTGTGGCATCGGACAACGCCAGCAATATTGTGCGTGCATTACATCTGGGCAAATTCCAGCACGTCCCATGTTTTGCACATACCTTGAATTTGGTGGTGCAGAATTATTTAAAAAACGACAGGGGCGTGCAAGAGATGCTGTCGGTGGCCAGAAGAATTGCGGGACACTTTCGGCGTGCAGGCACCGCGTACAGAAGACTGGAGCACCACCAAAAAAACCTGAACCTGCCCTGCCATCATCTGAAGCAAGAGGTGGTAACGAGGTGGAATTCAACCCTCTATATGCTTCAGAGGATGGAGGAGCAGCAAAAGGCCATTCAAGCCTATACATCTGCCCACGATATAGGCAAAGGAGGTGGAATGCACCTGTCTCAAGCGCAGTGGAGAATGATTTCAACGTTGTGCAAGGTTCTGCTGCCCTTTGAACTTGCCACACGTGAAGTCAGTTCAGACACTGCCAGCCTGAGTCAGGTCATTCCCCTCATCAGGCTTTTGCAGAAGAAGCTGGAGGCATTGAAGGAGGAGCTAAAACAGAGCGATTCCGCTAGGCATGTGGGACTTGTGGATGGAGCCCTTCATTCGCTTAACCAGGATTCACGTGTGGTCAATCTGTTGAAATCAGAGCACTACATTTTGGCCACCGTGCTCGATCCTAAATTTAAAACCTACGTTGGATCTCTCTTTCCGGCAGACACAAGTCTGCAGGGGTTCAAAGAACTGCTGGTGAGAAAATTGTCAAGTCAAGCGGAACGCGACCTGTCAACATCTCCTCCTTCACATTCTCCCGCAACTGGGGGTGCGAGGAAAGGCTACGAATTCCGAGCCCATCCGCTGGCGGTGATGCAGGGCAGTCTGGAGCGACTGCTGATGCTGACATCTGGTCCGGACTGAAGGACCTGCCAACGATTACTGACATGTCGTCTACTGTCACTGCATATGATTCTCTCACCATTGAAAGAATGGTGGAGGATTATATGAGTGACTGCATCCAAGTAGGCACGTCAGACAGTCCGTACGTATACTGGCAGGAAAAAGAGGCAATTTGGAGGCCCTTGCACAAACTGGCTTTATTCTACCTAAGTTGCCCTCCCTCCAGTGTGTACTCCAAAAGAGTGTTTAGTGCCGCCGCTCACCTTGTCAGCAATCGGCGTACGAGGTTACTTCCAGAAAATGTGGAGAAGATGATGTTCATTAAAATGAATTATAATCAATTCCTCCATGGAGACATTCACCAGCAGCAATTGCCTCCAGAAAGTACACGGGGATCTGAGATGGTGGATTCCAGTGGGGACGAATTAATAATCTGTGAGGAGGGGGATGTACACAGTGAAAGGGGTGATGAATCGGACGATGATGATGAGGTGGACATCTTGCCTCTGTAGAGCCAGTTTGTGCAAGGAGAGATTGCTTCTTTTTTGGTGGGGGCCCAAACCAACCAGTCATTTCAGTCACAGTCGTGTGGCAGACCCTGTCGCTGAAATGATGGGTTGGTTAAAGTGTGCATGTCCTGTTTATACAACATAAGGGTGGGTGGGAGGGCCCAAGGACAATTCCATCTTGCACATCTTTTTTCTTTCATTTTTCTTTGCGTCATGTGCTGTTTGGGGAGTATTTTTTGGAAGGGCCATCCTGCGTGACACTGCAGTGCCACTCCTAGATGGGCCAGGTGTTTGTGTCGGCCACTAGGGTCGCTTAGCTTACTCACACAGCTACCTCATTGCGCCTCTTTTTTTTCCTTCTTTGCGTCATGTGCTGTTTGGGGAGTATTTTTTGGAAGGGCCATCCTGCCTGACACTGCAGTGCCACTCCTAGATGGGCCAGGTGTTTGTGTCGGCCACTAGGGTCGCTTAGCTTACTCACACAGCTACCTCATTGCGCCTCTTTTTTTTCTTCTTTGTGTCATGTGCTGTTTGGGGAGTATTTTTTGGAAGGGCCATCCTGCGTGACACTGCAGTGCCACTCCTAGATGGGCCAGGTGTTTGTGTCGGCCACTAGGGTCGCTTAGCTTACTCACACAGCTACCTCATTGCGCCTCTTTTTTTCTTTGCGTCATGTGCTGTTTGGGGAGTATTTTTTGGAAGGGCCATCCTGCCTGACACTGCAGTGCCACTCCTAGATGGGCCAGGTGTTTGTGTCGGCCACTTGGGTCGCTTAGCTTAGCCATCCAGCGACCTCGGTGCAAATTTTAGGACTAAAAATAATATTGTGAGGTGTGAGGTGTTCAGAATAGAATGAAAATGAGTGTAAATTATGGTTATTGAGGTTAATAATACTATGGGATCAAAATGACCCCCAAATTCAATGATTTAAGCTGTTTTTTAGGGGTTTTTGAAAAAAACACCCGAATCCAAAACAGACCCGAATCCGACAAAAAAAATTCGGTGAGGTTTTGCCAAAACGCGTTCGAACCCAAAACACGGCCGCGGAACCGAACCCAAAACCAAAACACAAAACCCGAAAAATTTCCGGTGCACATCACTAATTACAACACCCCCTAGTGATCCTTATTCACATTATGCCATCCCACAGTGCTCCTTATTTTCACAACGCCACCCCCTAATGCTGCTTCTTCACATTACGCAACCCTGTAGTGCTCCTTATTCACATTACACTACTCTATAGTGCTCCTTATTCACATTATACTGCTCTGTAGTGCTCCTTATTCACATTATGCCACCCTGTAGTGGTCCTTATTCACATTCTGTCACCCTGTAATGCTCCTTATTCACATTATGTCTTCCCATAGTGCTCTTTATTCACATTATGCAAACCTCAGTGCTCCTTATTCACATCACGCCTCTGTGTAGTGCTCATTATTCACATTCCTCCACCCTGTAGTGCTCCTTATTCACATTATGTCATCCCATAGTGCTCTTTATTCACATTATGCCACCCTGCAGTGCTCTTTATTCAAATTATGCCTCCCTGTAGTTCTCCTTATTCGCATTATGCCAGCCTCTAGTGCTCCTTACCCACATTACACCACCCCTAGCACTACTTACTCACATTACACCTCCCCATAGTGCTCCTTATTCACATTACGCCTCCCTGTAGTGATCCATATTCACATTCTGTCACCCAGTAATGCTCCTTATTCAGTAATGCTCCTTTATGTCAAATCCCTAGTGCTTGTTAACCACATTACGCCACCCCTTACTGCTCCTTACTCACATTACACACCCCTTAGTGCTCCCTATTCACATTAGGCCACCTGTAGTGCTCCTTATTCACATTACGCTACCCCCTAGTGCTCCTTACTCTACATTACAACACCATTAGTGCTCCCTACTCACATTACACCTCCCCATAGTGCTCCTTATTCACATTACGCCACCCATAGTGCTCCTTATTTACATTACACCACCCTGCAATGCTCCTTATTCACAATGCGTCACCCCCTATTGCTCCTTACTCATATTACGGCACCCATAGTGCTCCTTGTTCACATTACGCCTCCCCATAGTGTTCCATATTCACATTATACTACCCCCTAGTGCTCCTTACTCACATTATGCCACCCCGAAGTGCTTCTCATTCACATTTTGCCACCCCCTAGTGCTTCGTTCTCACATTATGCCACCCATTAGTCTTCCTTATTAACATTTCATCCCACTGCAGTGCTCCTTATTCACATTTCGCCACCCCCTATTGCTCCTTACTCAAATTACGCCACCGAAAGTGCACCTTATTCACATTATGCCTCCCTGTAGTGCTCTATATTCACATTATGCCACCCACTAGTGCTCCTTACTCACATTATGCCACCCTGTAGTGCTCCTTATTCACATTACACCACCCATTATTGTTCCTTATTAACATTACATCACACTGCAGTGCTCCTTATTTACATTACACCACCCATAGTGCTCCTTATTCACATTACACTTCCCTGTTGTGCTCCATATTCACATTACGCCACCTCGTAGTGCTTATTACTCAGATAACGCTGCCCTGTAGTGCTCCTTATTGACATTACACTGCCCTGTATTGCTCCTTATTCACATTATGATACCATGTAGCACTCCGTTTTCACATTACGCCACCACTGATGCTCCTTATTCACATTACGCCACCACTGATGTTGCTCATTCAAATAATATACATGTTATGCCACACAGTAGGTCACCTTCTACACATAATGCTACACAGTAGTAGCACCCCTTATACATATAATGTCACACAGTAGTGCCCCTTATTTGATGTGCCTGTTTATTCATCTATGAAGTGTAAGTTTAGAATTGTATTTTGGGGCAACCTCGTAAACTTTAAGACCAATTATTTCAATGACCTATATGATGTTTTATTATCTGCCAAACTGCTATTGTGACTGTACTACATGAGGATATTTTGTGTTTCTTTTCTTTCTTTACATATAAGAGCAATGGCAAACACAGGGGTTGTTTCTGGTTGCCTGGAAACCCCCTTCCTTTTGGCAAGTGTCTCAGATTATGACAATAGCAATGGTATATAATATAATTACTAGAGGTGCCGCCACATCATGCAGTTTAAGGGACAGAGTAGAGCTGCTGCACATGCCCAGTGTTAGCAGCTTATTCTACCAAGTTTTCTCTATGTGGAGATCTGAGTGCTCAATAAGTGTACTGGCCCAGAGACTAGCTACCAAAAGAAGAGACAGGAGACTTACATGAGGTGGGAGAATGTGTGCTTAAAAAGTGCAGTACTGGGTTTATTATTTTCTGTATTTATTTATTATGGTATGTTTAACTTTTTCCTGACCACTTATTTATATCATTGAAGTATGTTTGATACAGCCTATACTATAGACCATCCATATAGTGTTAAAATGAACACTGTATTCCATAGATTATCCAGTGTATAAAAAGATCAGTGTTCACATTAATGTCCAGGGTCAATACTAGTTATTCTACAGCTTCCCCGGACTCCCGCACTTACTCCAATGTTCCACAGAGTGGGAGATTGTGGATTGCATTTGGAACCCCCCCTTTCCACACACACACACACACACACACACACACACACACACACACACACACACACACACAACACACACACACACACACACACACACACACACACACCACCCGCTAAAAATCCTGCGTTGGCCACTGTTTAAGGGCAAAACATTGGTTCTTGTGGTACTTCAGCTGAGAGTAGATGGATCCAAAAAGTAGGAGAACCAGGATAGGACAGTATCCTAAAGACATGTGGAATGCATTTTTTGTATAAGAAGAGAGTAGTCAATAGTTTCAAAGTCAACAGAGATGTTGCGTAGAATTAGAAGCAAGCGATGGATGTTATATGTGACAGTTAAAAAATTATTGACAACCTTACTCAATACAGTCTCTGTATAGTGTTGGGAATTAAAACCTGAATGAAGAGGGTCTAAAATGCCTCTAATGAAGCTTGGAAGGGCAAGAAATAGTACATTAATTTGTGAGAGAAGTTCCCTTGCAAATATGATGATGATGATGATGATGATGATGATGATTATTAGTAGTAGTTTTCAGAAGAGGTGTAATGACTGCATACCTGTACTTGTATAATAGTGGAACATACCAGTGATGAGAGAGAGTGCAGATGATGATGAAGTATGGGATGAGCAGAGGAGGCAGCAATGGACTGATGCGTGAGTGGAGAGGGTAAAGTGGACACTTATTAAAGTGGGAGTAGAAGAAGATACCTGTACTTCATTTATGAAAGTGATATAAAGAGAAGGTGCCCAAGAATGCAAGAAAGGAATTGAGACAGGTGTTCCTGGAGGAATCTTGTGAAACAATATCTTAAGCAGTAATAGTTTGCTAAGGAAGAAGGGTTGGGAGGAGACAGAAATGTGTTTAGAAGACCTATCAGGGACTGGAAATGTTTTGCAGTGCCCAGGACTTACTAAGAGAAAAGATAGATTGCAGTATATGTGAGGAAGTCATTAGAAATCAATGACGCTCGGCGGGTGGGGGTGGCCTGAGAGGCAGACATATGTTGTGAGAGATCCTCCGTTTCTTGCCCTTAAAACCTCCTTTGTCTGGGCTTCCCTGACTCCCCTGCAGCCCTGCACATTACAATAGTGTATCCTGTGCCCCTGTACCTGCCTTCAGTGATCCGTGGAGCCAGGGAAAGTGGATGCTGGTCCCCGTGGGTTGCGGACTAGCTGAGTACCGGAATCTGGGACCGCAAGTGCCAGCCATGGCCAGACTGTGAGCTTCGGAGTGGGCGCTCTGTATCAGAATGCTCCAGCCTCATCAGACATAGGAGCGGAGACCCCCTGCCGTCTGTGTCTATAAGGGGTGAGCTTCTCACTCTCCCTATACCTCTGCAAGAGATAGGGTAAGTGCCCCCACACAGCACATTTCTCTAGACCAGGATCCACTGGGTGGCGGCCATCTTCCTGCCTAGTGCACTCCCTAGCAGACTCCAGGCTGTGCATCTCTGGACAGTATATTCTATAAGGGGCCAGTGTGGTCCTGTATATTTCAGCTGGGCTGCAGCTAGTTTTTCTGCCCTTACTGGCATTACTCTATAGCAATACCTTGCATGTGTTTCCCCAGACCTGTGTACCGATCTGCAATGAGAAGGTCTGGTCACTGATTGGACCATGTCTGCATGTCTCTGCACTGATCCTTCCTACCCTAAGGGCCCTGCACAGATAGCCAAAGCTCCTTTTTCCCAGTACTAGACAGGCTTAAGACTCCCATGATATACGTGGCCTGTGGAGCCCTCCCTGGACTTCAACAAAAGATTGCACTGTACGTGCTTACAACTTCATCTGGTGAGGGTACTCCACTGATATATACAGCTAAGTTCCACTTGCTTATAGCCCTGCATGTATTTTCTACTCCATATATCAGTACAGTGAGTCTCCAATTTCCAGTGATTGCTGCCGTGAGACGCTGCTGGCCAGGTCTCTCTGCACTTCTATTCAGCTTCCTACCTGGGGACTCTACCAGTATTAACATGTGAGCGGCTTGAACGTTGCCACCTCATATATTGACCCTCTATAACCTGTTAGACACTCTGGATTGAACTGTTCTGTTTCCCTCTGGGTACTATGAGTTCTCACTTCAGACTCTATCCAAGATTGCCCCGATACATTCTCCCTAGGATCTCATCATTCTTTGCTTCTATGTAATTGTTTTTTTTGCTTCACACAAGGCTAAGGGCATACCCCATTCTCCGATCCACATACCTGGACGAGTTACCATCCCATGCACATTATGTAGGAGGAACTGGGGGTCAGGCCGAGATAACAGATGAATCAACAACACCAATAAACTTCTTGTTTTTAGTGGAGATATAACTCGTATCAACTTAGTATTCTTTGGTCTCTAGAGTTGACATTCTCCAGCAACCCTGGATATGGCTAATAGGAATCGCAAGGCACCCCCTGGGGACTCAACCTCCTTTTTTGTCCCTAAGTGTGGCAAAAATTCAAATCAACACCCTGTTTCACCGGGATCCTCTCAGGAGCCTAATGCTGACTCTGATCCTTACGATTCTCTAGTGCAACGGATAGCTACCACGTTCAGAGTGGAGCTATACAAGATCTAAAGACAGAGATCTCCTCCCTGGGTACTTGCACTGATACCTTGGAACAGAAAACGGATGAGATATGTAATTATCAAGATGTTCTCACTCATGAGGTCTCAGACCTACGTACAGAAGTCGATTTCTGCATGAGCAGGTAGAGGACCTTGAAAATCGCTCATGCAGAAACAATCTACACATACGAAACGTTGACAATGACGCTCTCCCTGCCTATCTCAACGTTTTTTTTTCTTCAATAAACTCCTCCTGGATCTTACTGATGATCAATTTTTGTTGAACAGACCTCATAGAGTCCTTCGCGCGAGACCCCCATCAGATCAACCTCCGAGAGACATTGGGGTCATTCAGATCTGATCGCAAGCTGCATTTTTAGGCAGCCATGCGACTGGGTCTTGACTGCACATGCATGTGACCCGCAATGCGCAGGAGTGTCGGCCGCTATGAATCCTATGAAGAAAGCGATCGCACCAGCGATCGCACCGGCGATCGCAAGAAGATTGACAAGCAGAAGGCGTTCATGAGCGGCAACTCACCATTTTCTGTGAGTTTCCAGAAAATTGCAGGCGTGCCCGACAATTTCCAGAGAGGGTTCCTGACGTCAGCAACATCCCGGATCATCGCAGCGGTTGAGTAAGTCCTGGACTGTGCAGAAACTGCACAAACTTTTGTTTATGCAGCCGACTGCACAGCCGATCGCACCCCTGCACAGCGATTACCCCTTCCCCTGTAGGCGACGATTACCTGGTCGCAGCAGTGCAAAAAATAGCATGCGACCAGGACTGAATTAGGCCCATTATCCTTAGAATGCATTTTTCCATGTTAAAAATCAAGTCCTTGCAACATGCCAGGGGACTCCAGTGATACCCTACAAAGGTTCCCACCTCCACGTGTTTCAGGATTTGGCCCCTTCTTTGAAGAAAAGAAGAGAAATGTTGCCCGTCACTAAAGCTCTTCGTAATCGCAAAATACTGTGTAGATGGGGTTTTTCGTTCTCTCTCCAGTTCTCCTTCAGTGGTCGAAATCACACTGTGAAATCTCCTGATGGGGGTCTTGATCAGGGCCGTTTCTAGACAATTTGGCTCCCAGTGCGAGATTTCAAAATGCGCCCCCCCCCCCCCATTGCTATAAAAAAAAATTGCGTGGCCCCCCCCCATATAGCCAGAAAAAAAGCATGCGCGCGCGCTCCCAACAAGGCTGTGTTGCCTGATTGAAATGGGCGTGGTCTCATTACAGTGGGCGTGGCCTCGTCTGATATCACACCCACCACAGGGGGAAAAAATAAAAATAAAAAAGTCCCCTTTTTACACATTACACCAGGCAAGTGTCCCCATATTACACAGCGCGGCAGGCAGGTGTCCCCATTTTACAAAGTGCGGCAGGCAGGTGTCCCCATTTTACAAAGTGCGGCAGGCAGGTGTCCCCATTTTACACAGTACGCAGGCAGATATCCCCATTTACACAGTGCGGCAGGTGCCCCCATTTTACACAGTGCGGCAGGTATCCCCATTTTACACAGTGCGGCAGGTATCCCCATTTTACACAGTGCGGAAGGTGCCCCCATTTTACACAGTGCGGCAGGTGCCCCCATTTTACACAGTGCGGCAGGTGCCCCCATTTTACACAGTGCGGCAGGTATCCCCATTTACACAGTGCGGCAGGTGCCCCCATTTTACACAGTGCGGCAGGTATCCCCATTTTACACAGTGCGGCAGGTATCCCCATTTTACACAGTGCGGCAGGTATCCCCATTTTACACAGTGCGGCAAGTATCCCCATTTTACACAGTGCGGCAGGTGTCAAGTGGGGGGAGGGAGGGGGAGAGAGAGAGAGAGAGAGAGAGAGAGAGAGAGAGAGAATACTTACAACTTGCCGCTCTTCGGGTCCCGCGCGCCGGCCGCCTCCTCTGTCGATGGTTATCTCCAGTCCTCCTCTCCTCCCTCTCTCTTCCCCCGAGCGCTCCTGCTCGGGGGGCGGGGCTTCGCGAAATGACGCGTTTGCGTCGTGACGTCACGGCGCAAACGCGTCATTCCGCGAAGCCCCGCCCCCCGAGCAGGAGCGCTCGGGGGAAGAGAGAGGGAGGAGAGGAGTAGTCACAAAGTGCCGCGGCGGGCGCCCCGTGCGGTTGCACGGCTCGCCCGCCACTAGTAACGGCACTGGTCTTGATACCCTTAGAGATTGGGTCTCCTTTCAGATTCCCCCTCGACGCCCTCTCCTGATTCTCCAAGAAGTTCCAGGTCGAATTCCCCCCCACGAGCTGAATGGTCGACTTCATGAGCTGGTTTTGACTGGTTCTTCAGGTTACTTACAATATTTAAGACTTCCTTTTCCTTTCTCAGGTTGCTGATGCACAGACTATATCTATCCTGCAGTTGTTCTAGCTAACAATGAGTTTAGTTTGGTTGTTTTTACACCTGCTTTGTCTCTGCCTCCTGGATAGAGATGTGAGGCTCACCAACCGCATTACTTTTGGATCTTAGTCTTAATTGCTCGCTTGGTTTTCCATGCATAGTGTACTGCTATTTGCAGGTCGGCCTCGTGTCTCTGCTCCGGGATGCTTTGACTAGTATATTTATATCAAATAATTGTTTCCTGTTTGCTGCTAATAGCTACCTTCTCTAATTGTTCATATGCATTTGTTTTACTGTTATATTGGTGCATGTTTCTCGCTGTTATATTATGTCGCCTTTTTGTTTGGGTAGCCTTACCCTGCCATGTACATTTCTCCACATATATGTTAGGCTATATGTTTGGGGCGCTGCTTTGGATCACTTTGGATGGGCTCACCTTCTTTCCCCTAGCAGCCTCACCCCACAACACCCCAAACCCCCCTAGACAGTCTGGGGTTTCCTCTGGTGCTGTTTGTCATATCTATAAGACTGTGACTTATCTTTGTTTCTGGGTTGGCCTCCTGGCCACCTCTTCCTTTAAATTCTTCCCTTCCTTTGCCCTGTTCCCCTGGTCCTATCTTAGTGCAGAATTATGCAGTGACACAGATCATCAGACTCCTTTTAGCCAATTCCATCACTGGTACCCTCCATGACTTTGAATATTCTAACGTTGAATGTGAATGGCTTGAACTCACCACGTAAGTGCACCATGGCCATTCAGTTCTTTAAAAGCCAGAAAGCTGATATAGTACTTTTACAGGAGAAGCACTTTAAAACTACCCACCCCTCCCTGGCCTCTCGAACGTATCCTCAGACTTTTTACTCCACTACACCCAAAAAGAGGAAAGGCACTGCCACTCTTCTTCGTAATATGCTCACTTACACAGCAGAAAACTCCTTTTCTGATCCCAAGGGTCAGTTCACTATAGTTGTACTCCATCTTGGTCATTCTTACTTAACAGTTTCCTCAGTGTATGCCCCCAATATGGAGCAGGGTGCCTTTCATTATTATTTTTTCCCTCAAGTTGACAAAATGATTAAGGGTCAAGTCATTGTTTGAAGGGATTTTAATGCGGTCCCTGATCTGAGCTGGGATTGTACCCAATCTCGTACCCCGAGCTCGTCTACTGTCAAAGAGTCCAAAAGACTCACAAACTCTATAGACTCACAGGGTTACTTTGACGCATGGAGAATCTTGCATCCCTCTGAACGCACTTATACCCACTACTCGTTACCTCACGCCTTACACTCCAGGATTGACCCTTTCTTAATAGATACTAACTGGGTCCGTGACTTATGTAAAGCCTGGGTTACTCCTGTTGTGTGGTCTGACCATACGGGGTCACTTTATATCTTTAGCTAAGGCCAAAAAATTAAATGATAAACAGGCAGGGTCGGACCTAGAACTACAGATAGCCGAGCTAACGTCTAAACATCAGCAGTCTCCTAAACGGTTAATCTACAGTAAACTCCTAGCTCTGAAAGGCCAACTGTATCAGATCCTTTCCGCTAAGGCAGCTAAGACCATGAGATGGCTGCAACATAAATTTTACACTAAAGATGATAAAGCTGACTCTCTCCTAACATCTCGCCTCGTAAACAGATTAATCGAATTCTTTCACTGAAAGACTCACAACACAACCTTACTTACTGTATGACCCACAGAGGTTAGCTCAATGTGTCAAAGTGTTCTTTCACTCCCTCTATAATTTATCTAGTCCGGAGAGCGATTTATGCTTGCAGGAACACATAGATGAGTTCCTCTCTAACTGCTCCTTTCCAGCCCTCTCTGACTCACAAGCTCAATCTCTGAATGTAGATTTTTACTGATGATGAGATTGAGGTTACAATTAAATCGCTTAGAAATACATCAGCACCCGGCCCTGATGGTCTCCCTGACATTTATTATAAGAAATTTAGTAACATACTGGTCCCAGTGCTAAAAACCTTTTTTAATGCTATTTTAATGGGCACACCCTTTGATAGCACAACTACAAGTGCAGAAATTGTTGTCATCCCAAAGCCTGGTCGCCATCATGCGGTGTGTGGTAAATACAAGGGTCTTTACAGATAGAAACGAACTCTATTAGTCAGATGATAGAACACAAACGTTGACAGAAAACATTTCTTCAGGAGAATAACTCTATATGGAAATTAAGATACTAGTTACAAATTGTAGAAGCTATATATTTAAAAGCACAGTTTCTGAGGCAACTCCGATGTATATATTTGATTTAACTTCATCAGTCCCATCTCACTTTTGAACTCCAATCTAAAGCTATTTGTGAAAATCTTGGCTAATAGACTTGCTCGGGTGATTTCCTCCCTGGTTCATCCTGACCAGGTCGGATTCATCCCTGGGAGGCAAGCCTTTGACAATATCAGATGGGCGGTGGATACCATTCACTTCTGTGACTCTCACAAAATCCCATCTTTAGTTATGGATCTAAATGCAGAAAAAGTGTTCAATCGCGTATCATGGCTTTATATGGATAGGACTTTACAATGCTTTGGCTTAGCAGACCACTTTCTCACAGGTGTTAGGTCCCTTTATGATTCTCCAACTGCATGTGTTTTAGTGATTGGGTTACTGTCACAATCTTTCCCTATTAAGAATGGCACCAGACATGGTTGCCCATTATCGCCCTTAATATTTGCCTGGCCTCTAAAATCCATGAGTGTCCTGATGTCTCAGGAGTTACAGTTGGCTCTACTGAATTCAGAATTTCTCTCTACGCGGACAACATTCTACTTGCTCTCTCAAACCCTCTCATTTCCCTCCCCAATCTTTTTAAGATCATTTGAGAATTCGGGACTCGAACTTTAAAATGAATGCCTCCAAAACAGAAGTCTTAAATCTTCACCGTGACCCCTCTCTAAAAGCCTCATAAGCAAACAGTTTTGACTTTGACTGGAAAAAATCCAATTTAAAATACTTAGGCATACATGTCACCAGAAAATATCTCAACTATATGCAGCTAATTATCCTAGTTTAATTGATACCCTCTCTGCTGATATTCGTAAGCAGTCAGGTCAATTTATTTCATGAATGGGACAAGCCAACGCTTTGAAAATGAATATTTTACCCCGTTTGCTGTATCTCTTTCAAGCTCTCCCAGTAATGGTTCCCTCGCATGTTTTTCTAAATTTGCAGAGAAAATTCTCACGTTTTTTTATGGTCTGGTAAATGGTCCCAGGTGCGTTACAAGACTCTATATAAAGGCACCAAGGAAGGAGGCTTAGGCGTCCCGAACATGAAATTGTATTTCTATCCAGCTCATCTCTCCCAGGCTGTGCTATGGCACTCGAATACTTCCTCACGTAGATGGGTGCAGTTAGAATCGGCAGTGGCTCATATGCTCTCAGTTTCCTCTCTTCTATAGGTGCCCCGTAATCAGAGACCCCTGGGTTGGTCTACCTTCCCATCCATTACATTTACTGTATCATTGTGATATAGATTTACTAGGACTTTTGGATTGGTTTCTTCCTTCCCCCTGGCTCTCTCGCCCCTATGGGATCACCAGGCTTTCCTTGAAGGTAGAGACAGTCAGGTTTTCAAACACTGGCCTCGTAGAGAGTTATTGTTCATAACTAACATTGCCCCCTTACATATTTTTCCATCCTTTACTGATCTACGAGATAGATATAATCTTCCCCCTCAGTGCTTTTTCCAATACCTGCAGATCTGTAGTTTTCACTTCGCGACACTACACTCACATAACCCCATGGTTAAGACTACTATAGAATTGCTATGCTTTATTTGCTCCTCTTCTATGGGCCTCATTTCAACTATATATCACCTCCTCCTTAATGATAACCTCCCCTCATTAGCCCCACATGAGATTTCTTGGGAAATCGATCTACAAGAACAAATGGGGCCTGATATTTGGGATCAGATAAGGCAGAATTTGGTCTGCTCCACCACCTCAATCAGACGTAGAAAAAACGCATTTAAAATTTGGGTTTGCTGGTTCTTAGTCCTGACCCAATTACAGTGTGCACTGCCCACCACCTCAGACCTCTTTTGGAGGGGATGTGGACTGAGGAGCACCCTGCTCCATATATTTTGGAACTGTCCTAAACTAGTACAGCTTTGGAAAACCGTTCAGAGATTAATTTCACGAGTTACTGAGGTTGATATATTCTTCTCTCCTTTCTTTCTATTCCCCTGGAACATCCCTGGGATAGCTAAACCTACTCTGAAATTTGTGTGGCATATCCTTAATGCAACAAAATGTAGAATTGCTCGCCACTGGAAATCCCACACTGTTCCATCCATGGCAGCCATCACTGCTGCTATATGGGACACGTATCATATGGAATTCTTGTCCAGTGTAGTCGAATGTAAAACATCACCCTTAACAGAATCATGGGCCCCCCGGTTGGCTTATCATAGAGCCCCTCCCCCTCTGACATATGGCTTTTAAGAAGGTTTGATATTTTGGGGGTCACATATCTCTTATCTATACCTGCTCTCATTACTTGTGCCCTCAGATATCTAACCAGACAGCTTTAGTAATTCTATATTTGTGCAATGTTGGTTTGTTGTTTTTACCGCTTGACTGTATACTTATTATTATGCTGTATGAAGCTGCACTCCCCTCTGTTCCCCTTGTACCCTTTTTTCTTTTTGTGTAACCCCCCACCCCCCACCCCCAACTGTTTACTTATTGTGTTCAGTTAAAAATTTTCAATAAAGAGTCTAAAAAAAAGAAGAAGAAAGAAATCAATGACGCTCTGCTCTGCCAGAGAGTTTTTGAAGGAAATGTGTTTAATTACTGCGTGAAATCAGGGGGTTGATACTAACGTTCTTTCCAAATATTTACATTTTAAAACATATAATATTAGATGACATCTTTTTGCCATCCCAAATGCTCTGAAGAACTCCCCTGTTTATTGAAATACAGGTTGAGTATCCCTTATCCAAAATGCTTGGGACCAGAGGTATTTTGGATATGGGATTTTTCCGTATTTTGGAATAATTGCATACCATAATGAGATATCATGGCGATGGGACCTAAGTCTAAGCACAGAATGCATTTATGTTTCATATACACCTTATACACACAGCCTGAAGGTTATTTTAGCCAATATTTTTTATAACTTTGTGCATTAAACAAAGTGTGTCTACATTCACACAATTCATTTATGTTTCATATACACCTTATATACACAGTCTGAAGGTCATTTAATACAATATTTTTAATAACTGTGTGTATTAAACAAAGTTTGTGTACATTAAGCCATCAAAAAAACAAAAGTTTCACTATCTCACTCTCGCTCAAAAAAGTCCGTATTTCGGAATATTCCGTATTTCGGATATTTGGATATGGGATACTCAACCTGTATAATATTTTTAGTATCACCTGAAACTAATATTAATGAAAATAGCAGTCACTCTAATGTCATTTAGCAAATATCGTAATTTTTTGTTTTTTTGCAAATTATGATATCATGAAAACAAACTAAACAGTTCCTGGCTCCAACACTGGACCAATAAGTTGTCACTGAAAGTAGAAATCTAAAAATATCTGAGTACCATATGCATTTATTTTATTTAATAAAGTATGCATTTAAATGTGGTGCACTGCTTTATGCCCATTATTATTATCCTTTATTTATATGGCGCCACAAGGGTTCCACAGCGCCCAATTACAGAGTACATATACACATAATCAAAACAGGAAAACAGTGAATTACAGTTGAAGACAATATAGGACAAGTACAGGTTAACTAAGCATAACTACATCAGTAGACGACACTGAGATAAGTATCAAGGTGGCCGAAAAACTGTAGGATTTGGGCAGTCGAGGATTAGTAAAGTAAGAAAGTAAGCACATGAAGGAAGAGGGCCCTACTTGTGAAAGGTTACATTCTAAAGGGGAGGGGCAGGCAGACAGACAGACAGGGGTGACACAGATGGGGTAGACCAAGCATGGGACAGGGGGTTAGGATGAGATTTGGCTGGATTTGGTAAAGAAGTGGGTCTTAAGAGCCCGTTTGAAGTTCTGTAGAGAGGTGGAGAGTCTGAGGAGGAGAGGTAGAGAATTCCAGATTAAGGGAGTAGCATGTGAAAAATCTTGAAGATAGGAGTGGGAGGAAGTAATCAGAAGACTGGAGAGTCGGCGTGCATTAGCAGAGCGAAGAGGACGGGTGGGAGAGTAAAGGGAGATAAGGCCAGAGATGTAAGTGGGAGATCAGTGGGTGAGTGCTTTGTAAATGAGTGAGAAGCTTGAATTGGATTCTGAAAGTGAAGGGAAGCCAGTGAAGGGCTTATAGGAGAGGGGAGGTGGATGTAGTGCGTTTGGTGGGGAAGATGAGCCAGGCTGCAGCATTGAGGATAGATTGGAGTGGAAAGAGGTACTTTTCTGGAAGGCCAGTTAGGAGGAGATTACAGTAATCCAGTTTGGAAATAATTAATGAGTGGATAATGATCTTGGTGGCATCCTGGGTGAGAAAGGTCTGATCCTGGAAATGTTTTTGAGATGAAAATGACAGGTTTGTGAGAGGTGCTGAATGTGTGGTTTGAAGGAGAGGGAGGAGTCAAGGATTACGCAAAGACAGCGTACTTGGGGGCTAGAGGAGATAGTCATGCCATCAATGGATAATGAGATTGTGGGAGGTGAGGTTGTGCGGGAGGGTGGGAAGATTATCAGATCAGTCTTGGACATGTTAAGTTTAAGAAAGTGCTGGGACATCCAGGAAGAGATAGCAGAGAGACAATTGGAGATATGAGTGAGGAGAGCCGGGGGAGATCAGGGGAGGAAAGGTAGATTTGAGTGTCATCAGCATAGAGGTGATATTGGAAGTTAAAAGAACTAATGAGTTCACCTAAAGATGACGTATAGAAAAAAAAAAGGAGAGGACCAAGAACAGAACCTTGGGGGACACCAACAGTTAGAGAAGTGTGTGTGTGTGGGGGGGTAGCGTCATGAGAGGAGACAGAGAAGGAACGATCAGACAGGTAGGAGGACAGCCAGGAGAGGGCAGTATCATGCAGACCAAGAGAGTGAAGGATTTGCAGAAGGAGAGGGTGGTCCACAGTGTCAAAAGCAGCAGAGAGATCAAGAAGAATAAGTAGAGAGTAGTGGCCCTTAGATTTGGCTGCATGGAGGTCATTGCAGACTTTTGTGAGGGCAGTTTCAGTGGAGTGGAGAGAGCGGAAACCAGAATGGAATAAGTCAAGCAGTGAGTGGGAAGAAAGAAAAGCAGTGAGACAGTTACAGACAATACGCTCAAGTAGTTTGGAGGCAAAAGGGAGGAGAGAGATGGGTCGATAGTTGGAGAGGGTGTTTGGATCAAGGGTAGGTTTTTTAAGAATAGGGGAGACAAGAGCATGCTTAAAGGCAGAGGGGACAGTGCCTAATGCAAGGGAGAGAATGAGAAGTTGGGCAAGATGGGAACAGGCAGAAGGAGACAGGTAGCGGAGGAGGTGGGAGGGGATAAGGTCAAATGGGGAGGTGGTGGTGGGGGGAACGGATGAGGGCCATGGCTTCTTCACCAGATACATGGGAGAAAGATGTCAGAGTTGGTGAGAGGGAAGGGGAGGGGTGGCAAGGGATGGGTGGTGGCTGGTTGTTGGTCTGGTGGGATGTGATGTCCTGATATATGGAGTCAATCTTGGATGTAAAATAAGTGGAAAAGTCAAGAGCAGACAATGAAGATGGGAGAGGAGTTGGTAGTGGGCAGAGGAGGAAGTTCACAGTGGCAACGAGGCCCTGGGTGTTGGAAGACTGGGAAGAGATGAGAATTCTGAAGTATGATTGTTTAGCGAGGGAAAGGGCAGCACTGAAGGATGAGAGCATAAATTTAAAATGGAGGAAGTCTGCCTTAGAGTGTGATTTCCTCCACTGTCTCTCAGCAATACGTGAGCATTTTTGAAGATATTTGGTGCCAGGGTTGAGGTGTTGATCTGCGAGGGTGAATAGTGGTTGGTGGAGTGACAGAGTCAAGAGCAGAAGTAAGAGATGCATTGTATAGGGATGTGGCTTGTTCAGGGCATGAAAGAAAGAGAATAGCAGAGAGAAGTGAGCTGAACAGGGAGGATAGGGATGGGGTGTCAATAGCCTCAATGTGACGTTTAGTGATGGTAGCCTTAGGAGGGAGAGATGGGGAAGCGGAAATAGATAAGTTGAAAGAGAGCAGGTGGTGGTCAGAGAGGGCAAAAGGGGAATTGGAGAAATCAGAAATATTGCAGCGGTGAGTGAAAACCAGATCCAGTGAGCTCCCTTTCACATGGCAGGGTGAGGTGGTCCACTGGGAGAGACCAAGGGAAGAGGTAAGGTTAAGGAGTTTAGAGGCAGGTGATTTTGTGGGGTTATCAATAGGGATGTTGGAATCACCTAGGATAATGGAGGGAATGTCAGAAGAGAGGAAGTGAGGTAGCCAGGAAACAAAGTTGTCGAGGAATATGGAGGAAGCGCCAGGTGGACGGTAGATAACAGCAACTTGAAGATTAGTAGGTTTGTAGAGGCGTATCACATGGACCTCAAATGTAGAGAATGTAAGGGATGGTTCTGGAGATATAAGTTGGTATGTGTAGCTAGAGGGTAAAAGGACCACAACACCACCACCATGGCATCCCCCGGGTCGGGGTGTATGTGAGAATGTGAGGCCCCCAGCAGAGAAGTGGTGTCATAGGGAGTAATCAAGGTTTCTGTAAGGTCTAGGAGATGCAGGGAATTGGAAATGAAAAGGTCATGAGTAGGGGCCAGTTTGTTGCAAACAGATCTGGCATTCCAGAGGGCACAAGATAGGGGTAAGAGTTTGTGGGAGAGATGTGAATGAGATTATCAGGGTTGCTGTAGCGTTGAGGTAAGATTAATTTGGAAGAAAGGGATATAGAGGATGTAAGGATGGTGCTGGGTCCTTGGCTAGGAAGGGAGACTGCAGGAGTGAGGCATGGAGGGAGTGCAGTATGATAGTGGCGGAGGAGAGGTGAGGTGACAGGCAGAGGAGGGAGAGAGCAGGGCTGAGTGGTGGGGCAGAAGTAAATTGCAATGGGGAAACAGAAGAGGGGAAGGGAGGCATAGGGGAGGATGGGAGACAGAGAAGAGTTGAGAGGATGATATGTAGGAGACTGGGAGAGAAGGATAACGGTGGTACCAGGGGACAGAATAAAGGATTAGGAAGACAAGGATTAATGAAGAATGTTGCCAGCCTGGCCATAATGTGGATGGGGTAAATAGTGGTAGTAAACTGAGAATAGGAGGAGGAGTGGTGGTTGAATAAGAGAGCAGTGGAATAGCAGAAATAAGGACAATTTGCAAATATTTAAAATGTGGTTAATGTCTACAGTTTAACAGTAAGGCAAATGTTTTGCTGATGCAAGATGGAAAATTACACAGTGTTTGTAAATAGCAAGGCGGTGTTCCTTCATTAACTATGCTTCTCAGTGCAAAAATTGTTTTCCAGGTATTTGCAGGATCCGAGTAAAAATTGTATTACAGGTGTTTTTTGCAGAAAGTGATTGTATATTTTCCCGAGTCAGTGAGGACTGGAGAATATTAGTAGAGAACATACGTTTGTAGTTGGGATGCAGTCCAAGTATTGTTGGCCTTTGAAGGATTTTTCTAATTTGTTTGTTGCTTCATTTCAGTTTTCGTCCAGTTTAAGTCCAATATAAGTCACAGACGACATCCTTAGAAACATACATTCTTTTAGAACATTCATCCCAGACTAATTCAGCCAAGGCTTATTCAGCCAGCCTACACATTAATATCAAGACCAACAAACATGTGTTTGTAAGCACATTGATTGATTGGACCCACCCCTAGCTCATCACCCATTTGAAGCAATAAGACTTAAACAAACAAATGGTGCGTGGGGATGAGACCATCATATATTCCCCAAATAACTTACAATAAAACCAGCTTAAATCTGCTCCAAACAATAAATCATCTATTCATTGCCTAGCTATGCAATCATGGTATTCATTTGTGATAATCAGCAGATGCAATACAGCTTGCTGGTAAATGTAGTTTGACTATCCATTACTGCTTATTTTACATGTTTACGCATGTTCAGGGATAAATGTGTTTCAGAGCAGAAAATTATATTTTTTATTGTGTTTAGTGGTGTGTAGTCAATTTTATTTTACTTATGTGTTTATGCCCATGCTCCTTTACTTTGTTTTAAACAGTTGCTACTGACTTGTGACCTCCAGAGCATACACACATCTGTGAACTAATAGTTAGTGAAAATTTTCTTTATTCTTCATCCATCTTCCACTTCTGTCTCATCAGGCCATTGTCAGCAGTATGAACTGACAGACACACTAGTGGGAGCTACAGTACACAATAGGCATATTGCATACAGGGCCAGAACAGGATGACATTGCTCTCTGTGCCAGCCCCGTCCATGAACATGTGATATCATGATGTCAAGCCAAGAGAGAGAGTGGTTATTAGCAGCTGTACAAGCTGCAGGGTACCTGCCCAGGGCATCCAAAAGATGCTCTGGACTGCTCTGCATCTGGAATACTGTCTGCAGGTTGATGTTCCAAGTACCCTGCAAGCAGGGGCTGTGTGGAAGTGACAGTGCCACCCCTGGACGACGGCATCATTCACACTTGAAGATGGAAAAGCTACAATTCAGAAGTACAGAACAGACGCTCTTTGGGTGGGGGTGTCATGGGCGTATGCAGATCCAGAGGCGTGGGGCTGTAGCACAGTCCAAAATTCAATTGGGGAGCCACACCAACTGTCATTCCAAACTCTGCCAGGGTGGTCTTCAGTATGCCGAATGTCGGGATCCCGGCGCACATTATACCGGCGCCGGAATCCCGACACCCGGCATACCGACAGCTATTCTCCCTCGTGGGGGTCCACGACCCCCCTGGAGGGAGAATAAAATAGTGTGGCGCGCATAGCGCGCCACCGTGCCCGCAGCATGGCGAGTGCAGCGAGCCCGCAAGGGGCTCCTTAGCGCTCGCCACGCTGTCGGTATGCCGGCGGTCGGGCTCCCGGTGCCGGTATGCTGGTCGCCGAGAGCCCGAGCGCCGGCATACCGTACTACACCCCTCTGCCAAACATCACCAGCCAGGACTCACTGCCAGTAGGTGTGGCTCCTCTATTTGAATTTTTGACTGTGCTGCAGCACCACCTCTGGAATTACCACTGGGCATATAGTCTGACCAGTGTCAGACTGGGGCATGAAGGGCCCACCAGGGAATGAAGTGGAAGGGGCCCATGCTTGGGGGTATGGCCAGTATTATGGGGATGTAACTAGTTTCCAAAGAAGCTTGGCTAAACATTAGAATACACCATAGTCAATGCACCGGACATTTTTCGGGTTTTGTGTTTTGGTTTTGGATTCGGTTCCGCGGCCGTGTTTTGGATTCGGACGCGTTTTGGCAAAACCTCACCGAAAATTTTTTGTCGGATTCGGGTGTGTTTTGGATTCGGGTGTTTTTTACAAAAAACCCTAAAAAACAGCTTAAATCATAGAATTTGGGGGTCATTTTGATCCCATAGTATTATTAACCTCAATTACCATAATTTCCACTCATTTCCAGTCTATTCTGAACACCTCACACCTCACCGTATTATTTTTAGTCCTACAATTTGCACCGAGGTTGCTGGATGGCTAAGCTAAGCGACACAAGTGGCCGACACAAACACCTGGCCAATCTAGGAGTGGCACTGCAGTGTCAGGCAGGATGGCACTTCAAAAAAATTGTCCCCAAACAGCACATGATGCAAAGAAAAAAAGAGGCGCACCAAGGTCGCTGTGTGACTAAGCTAAGCAACACAAGTGGCCGACACAAACACCTGGCCCATCTAGGAATGGCACTGCAGTGTCAGGCAGGATGGCACTTCAAAAAAATTGTCCCCAAACAGCACATGATGCAAAGAAAAAAAGAGGTGCACCAAGGTCGCTGTGTGACTAATCTAAGCGACACAAGTGGCCGACACAAACACCTGGCCCATCTAGGAGTGGCACTGCAGTGTCAGGCAGGATGGCACTTCAAAAAAATTGTCCCCAAACAGCACATGATGCAAAGAAAAAAAGAGGCGCACCAAGGTCGCTGTGTGACTAAGCTAAGCGACACAAGTGGCCGACACAAACACCTGGCCCATCTAGGAGTGGCACTGCAGTGTCAGGCAGGATGGCACTTCCAAAAAATTGTCCCCAAACAGCACATGATGCAAAGAAAAATGAAAGAAAAAAGAGGTGCAAGATGGAATTGTCCTTGGGCCCTCCCACCCACCCTTATGTTGTATAAACAGGACATGCACACTTTAACGAACCCATCATTTCAGCGACAGGGTCTGCCACACGACTGTGACTGAAATGACTGGTTGGTTTGGGCCCCCACCAAAAAAGAAGCAATCTCTCCTTGCACAAACTGGCTCTACAGAGGCAAGATGTCCACCTCATCATCATCCTCCGATTCCTCACCCCTTTCACTGTGTACATCCCCCTCCTCACAGATTATTAATTCGTCCCCACTGGAATCCACCATCTCAGGTCCCCGTGTACTTTCTGGAGTCAATTGCTGCTGGTGAATGTCTCCACGGAGGAATTGATTATAATTAATTTTGATGATTTGATGAACATCATCTTCTCCACATTTTCTGGAAGTAACCTCGTACGCCGATTGCTGACAAGGTGAACGGCTGCACTAAACACTCTTTCGGAGTACACACTGGAGGGAGGGCAACTTAGGTAGAATAAAGCCAGTTTGTGCAAGGGCCTCCAAATTGCCTCTTTTTCCTGCCAGTATACGTACGGACTGTCTGACGTGCCTACTTGGATGCGGTCACTCATATAATCCTCCACCATTCTTTCAATGGTGAGAGAATCATATGCAGTGACAGTAGACGACATGTCAGTAATCGTTGGCAGGTCCTTCAGTCCGGACCAGATGTCAGCACTCGCTCCAGACTGCCCTGCATCACCGCCAGCGGGTGGGCTCGGAATTCTTAGCCTTTTCCTCGCACCGCCAGTTGCGGGAGAATGTGAAGGAGGAGCTATTGACGGGTCACGTTCCGCTTGACTTGACAATTTTCTCACCAGCAGGTCTTTGAACCTCTGCAGACTTGTGTCTGCCGGAAAGAGAGATACAACGTAG
This sequence comes from Pseudophryne corroboree, assembly GCF_028390025.1. Classification (NCBI taxonomy): domain Eukaryota; kingdom Metazoa; phylum Chordata; class Amphibia; order Anura; family Myobatrachidae; genus Pseudophryne; species Pseudophryne corroboree. The sequence continues at coordinate 130,015,581 of NC_086450.1, forward strand.
GTTTTAAATCTAGGATCGAGCACGGTGGCCAAAATGTAGTGCTCTGATTTCAACAGATTGACCACCCGTGAATCCTGGTTAAGCGAATTAAGGGCTCCATCCACAAGTCCCACATGCCTAGCAGATTCGCTCTGTTTTAGCTCCTCCTTCAATGTCTCCAGCTTCTTCTGCAAAAGCCTGATGAGGGGAATGACCTGACTGAGGCTGGCAGTGTCTGAACTGACTTCACGTGTGGCAAGTTCAAAGGGTTGCAGAACCTTGCACAACGTTGAAATCATTCTCCACTGCGCTTGAGACAGGTGCATTCCCCCTCCTTTGCCTATATCGTGGGCAGATGTATAGGCTTGAATGGCCTTTTGCTGCTCCTCCATCCTCTGAAGCATATAGAGGGTTGAATTCCACCTCGTTACCACCTCTTGCTTCAGATGATGGCAGGGCAGGTTCAGGACTGTTTGGTGGTGCTCCAGTCTTCTGTACGCGGTGCCTGAATGCCGAAAGTGGCCCGCAATTCTTCGGGCCACCGACAGCATCTCTTGCACGCCCCTGTCGTTTTTTAAATAATTCTGCACCACCAAATTCAATGTATGTGCAAAACATGGGACGTGCTGGAATTTGCCCAGATGTAATGCACGCACAATATTGCTGGCGTTGTCCGATGTCACAAATCCCCAGGAGAGTCCAATTGGGGTAAGCCATTCTGCGATGATCTTCCTCAGTTCCCATAAGAGGTTGTCAGCTGTGTGCCTCTTATGGAAAGCGGTGATACAAAGCGTAGCCTGCCTAGGAACGAGTTGGCGTTTGCGAGATGCTGCTACTGGTGCCGCCGCTGCTGTTCTTGCTGCGGGAGGCAATACATCTACCCAGTGGGCTGTCACAGTCATATAGTCCTGAGTCTGCCCTGCTCCACTTGTCCACATGTCCGTGGTTAAGTGGACATTGGGTACAACTGCATTTTTTAAGACACTGGTGAGTCTTTTTCTGAGGTCTGTGTACATTTTCGGTATCGCCTGCCTAGAGAAATGGAACCTAGATGGTATTTGGTACCGGGGACACAGTACCTCAATCAAGTCTATAGTTGCCTCTGAATTAACGATGGATACCGGAACCACGTTTCTCACCGCCCAGGCTGCCAAGCCCTGAGTTATCTGCTTTGCAGCAGAATGACTGCTGTGATATTTCATCTTCCTCGCAAAGGACTGTTGGACAGTCAATTGCTTACTGGAAGTAGTACAAGTGGTCTTCCGACTTCCCCTCTGGGATGACAATCGACTCCCAGCAGCAACAACAGCAGCGCCAGCAGCAGTAGGCGTTACACTCAAGGATGCATCATAGGAATCCCAGGCAGGAGAGGACTCGTCAGACTTGACAGTGACATGGCCTGCAGGACTATTGGCTTTCCTGGGTAAGGAGGAAATTGACACTGAGGGAGTTGGTGGTGTGGTTTGCAGGAGCTTGGTTACAAGAGGAAGGGATTTAGTGGTCAGTGGACTGCTTCCGCTGTCACCCAAAGTTTTACCCTACTTATTACAGATTGACAAAGGCAACACACGGCTTGACACCTGTTGTCCGCATTTGTGTTGAAATAATTCCACACCGAAGAGCTGATTTTTTTTGTATTTTGACCAGGCATGTCAATGGCCATATTCGTCCCACGGACAACAGGTGTCTCCCCGGGTGCCTGACTTAAACAAACCACCTCACCATTAGAATCCTCCTTGTCAATTTCCTTCCCAGCGCCAGCAACACCCATATCCTCATCCTGGTGTACTTCAAAAGTGACAAATGGTGGAAGGCGCAAGCTCTTCCCGTCCAGTGTTGGGAAGGTCAGGCATCGCAACCGACACAATTGGACTCTCCTTGGGGATTTGTGATTTAGAAGAACGCACAGTTCTTTGCTGTGCTTTTGCCATCTTAACTCTTTTAAGTTTTCTAGCAGGAGGATGAGTGCTTCCATCCTCATGTGAAGCTGAACCACTAGCCATGAACATAGGCCAGGCCCTCAGCTGTTCCTTCCCACTCCATGTCGTAAATGGCACATTGGCAAGTTTACGCTTCTCCTCAGACGATATTGATTTAGATTTTTGGGTCATTTTACTGAGCTTTATTTTTGGGGATTTTACATGCTCTCTACTATGACATTGGGCATCGGCCTTGGCAGATGACGTTGATGGCATTTCATCGTCTCGGCCATGACTAGTGGCAGCAGCTTCAGCACGAGGTGGAAGTGGATCTTGATCTTTCCCTATTTTAACCTCCACATTTTTGTTCTCCATTTTTTAATGTGTGGAATTATATGCCAGTATCAATAGCAATAGCCTACTACTATATTTACTGCGCACAACTGAAATGCACCACAGGTATGGATGGATAGTATACTTGACGACACAGAGGTAGGTACAGCAGTGGCCTACCGTACTGCTATATATAGTATACTGGTGGTCACTGTATCAGCAAACTGCAAAACTAAAATTCACCACAGGTATAGAAGGTAGATGGATAGTATACTTAATGGATGACGACACAGAGGTAGGTACAGCTGCGGCCTACCGTACATCTATATATAGTATACTGGTGGTCACTGTGTCAGCAAACTGCAAAACTAAAATGCAGCACAGGTATAGAATGTAGATGGATAGTATACTTAATGGATGACCACACAGAGGTAGGTACAGCAGTGGCCTGCCGTACTGCTATATTTAGTATACTGGTGGTCACTGTGTCAGCAAACTGCAAAATTAAAATGCACCACAGGTATAGAATGTAGATGGATAGTATACTTAATGGATGACGACACAGAGGTAGGTACAGCAGTGGCCTACCGTACTGCTATATATAGTATACTGGTGGTCACTGTGTCAGCAAACTGCAAAACTAAAATGCACCACAGGTATAGAATGTAGATGGATAGTATACTTAATGGATGACGACACAGAGGTAGGTACAGCAGTGGCCTACCGTACTGCTATATATAGTATACTGGTGGTCACTGTGTCAGCAAACTGCAAAACTAAAATGCACCACAGGTATAGAATGTAGATGGATAGTATACTTAATGGATGACGACACAGAGGTAGGTACTGCAGTGGCCTACCGTTCTGCTATATAAAGTATAATGGTGGTCACTGTGTCAGCAAACTGCAAAACTAAAATGCACCACAGGTATAGAATGTAGATGGATAGTATACTTAATGAATGACGACACAGAGGTAGGTACAGCAGTGGCCTACCATACTGCTATATATAGTATACTGGTGGTCACTGTGTCAGCAAACTGCAAAACTAAAATGCACCACAGGTATAGAATGTAGATGGATAGTATACTTAATGAATGACGACACAGAGGTAGGTACAGCAGTGGCCTACCGTACTGTAATATATAGTATACTGGTGGTCACTGTGTCAGCAAACTGCAAAACTAAAATGCACCACAGGTATAGAATGTAGATGGATAGTATACTTAATGGATGACGACAGAGAGGTAGGTACAGCAGTGGCCTACCGTACTGCTGTATATAGTATACTGGTGGTCACTGTGTCAGCAAACTGCAAAACTAAAATGCACCACAGGTATAGAATGTAGATGGATAGTATACTTAATGGATGACGACACAGAGGTAGGTACAGCAGTGGCCTACCGTACTGCTATATATAGTATACTGGTGGTCACTGTGTCAGCAAACTGCAAAACTAAAATGCACCACAGGTATAGAATGTAGATGGATAGTATACTTAATGGATGACGACACAGAGGTAGGTACAGCAGTGGCCTACCGTACTGCTATATATAGTATACTGGTGGTCACTGTGTCAGCAAACTGCAAAACTAAAATGCACCACAGGTATAAAATGTAGATGGATAGTATACTTAATGGATGACGACACAGAGGTAGGTACAGCAGTGGCCTACCGTACTGCTATATATAGTATACTGGTGGTCACTGTGTCAGCAAACTGCAAAACTAAAATGCACCACAGGTATAGAATGTAGATGGATAGTATACTTAATGAATGACGACACAGAGGTAGGTACAGCAGTGGCCTACCGTACTGCTATATATAGTATACTGGTGGTCACTGTGTCAGCAAACTGCAAAACTAAAATGCACCACAGGTATAGAATGTAGATGGATAGTATACTTAATGAATGACGACACAGAGGTAGGTACAGCAGTGGCCTACCGTACTGCTATATATAGTATACTGGTGGTCACTGTGTCAGCAAACTGCAAAACTAAAATGCACCACAGGTATAGAATGTAGATGGATAGTATACTTAATGAATGACGACACAGAGGTAGGTACAGCAGTGGCCTACCGTACTGCTATATATAGTATACTGGTGATCACTGTGTCAGCAAACTGCATAACTAAAATGCACCACAGGTATAGAATGTAGATGGATAGTATACTTAATGGATGACGACACAGAGGTAGGTACAGCAGTGGCCTACCGTACTGCTATATATAGTATACTGGTGGTCACTGTGTCAGCAAACTGCAAAACTAAAATGCACCACAGGTATAGAATGTAGATGGATAGTATACTTAATGAATGACGACACAGAGGTAGGTACAGCAGTGGCCTACCGTACTGCTATATATATATAGTATACTGGTGGTCACGGTGTCAGCAAACTGCCAAACTAAAATGCACCACAGGTATAGAATGTAGATGGATAGTATACTTAATGAATGATGACACAGAGGTAGGTACAGCAGTGGCCTACCGTACTGCTATATATAGTATACTGGTGGTCACTGTGTCACCAAACTGCAAAACTAAAATGCACCACAGGTATAGAATGTAGATGGATAGTATACTTAATGGATGACGACACAGAGGTGGGTACAGCAGTGGCCTACCGTACTGCTATATATAGTATACTGGTGGTCACTGTGTCAGCAAACTGCAAAACTAAAATGCACCACAGGTATAGAATGTAGATGGATAGTATACTTAATGGATGACGACACAGAGGTAGGTACAGCAGTGGCCTACCGTACTGCTATATATAGTATACTGGTGGTCACTGTGTCAGCAAACTGCAAAACTAAAATGCACCACAGGTATAGAATGTAGATGGATAGTATACTTAATGGATGACGACACAGAGGTAGGTACAGCAGTGGCCTACCGTACTGCTATATATAGTATACTGGTGGTCACTGTGTCAGCAAACTGCAAAACTAAAATGCACCACAGGTATAGAATGTAGATGGATAGTATACTTAATGAATGACGACACAGAGGTAGGTACAGCAGTGGCCTACCGTTCTGCTATATAAAGTATAATGGTGGTCACTGTGTCAGCAAACTGCAAAACTAAAACTCTGCACTGTACTTCTCCTATATAATATTAATTATACTGGTGGTCCCCAGTCCCCACAATAAAGCAGCACACTGAGCACAGATATGGAGTGTTTTTCAGGCAGACAACGTATACTGGTGGTCACTGTCAGCAAAACTCTGCACTGTACTCCTGCTATATATTATAATACAGCTGCTCCCCAGTCCCCACAATTAAGCAGTGTGAGCACAGATATATTATGCAGCACACTGAGCACAGATATGTTATGGAGCGTTTTTTTCAGGCAGAGAACGGATAAAAAACTGGTGGTCACTTATCAGCAAAACTCTGCACTGTACTCCTCCTAACAGCTGCTCCCCAGTCCTCCCCACAATTAAGCAATAAAGCAATCAAGTTCAACAATAAACGGAGAGGACGCCAGCCACGTCCTCTCCCTATCATCTCCAATGCCCGAGTGAAAATGGTGGCGATGCGCGGCTGCTTATATAGAATCTGAATCTCGCGAGAATCCGACAGCGGGATGATGACGTTCGGGCGCGCTCAGGTTAGCCGAGCAAGACGGGAAGGTTCGAACCTGCCTCGGACCCGTGTAAAAAGGGTGAACCCGCTCATCTCTAATAGTCATATGCAGTATAATGTAACATATGTACAATGTATAAGTACACAGTCTGGAACATGATCCCTAGGAGGGGGTGGTCTTCAGTATGCCGGCTGTCGGGATCCCGGCGCACAGTATACTGGCGCCGGAATCCCGACAGCCGGCATACCGACACTTATTCTCCCTCGTGGGGGTCCACGACCCCTCTGGAGGGAGAATAAAATAGCGTGTCGAGCGCAGCGAGCCAGCAAGGGGCTCATTTGCGCTCGCCACACTGTCAGTATACCGGCGGTCGGGCTCCCGGTGCCAGTATGCTGGTCGCCGGGAGCCCGACCGCCGGCATACCATACTACACCCCAAGGAGGTGGTGGGACCTTAGGCAGTAGGGCCGACCAGAGTTTTCCCCTGTACCCCTGTGGGCCAGTCAAACCCTGAGTCTGACATCTTTGCTTGTTTGAGGCAGATCTTTTGCACCCAGCAAAGGGTGGGTGAAAGCACCAATACTAATAATGAAAACAGCATACAAAAAATGGGCAGAGTGATGTAGTACTCATATAGACGGATAGCTACTCATATTAATTGACGATGGTGGATTTAGGGGTGAGGGCGCCCAAAGGTACAACATTAATGGCTGCCCCTCACCTGCCTCATTTTATTATTTTTATTGATTGGTTATAAGCCTTCATTTGATGATTGCTGATTTAATAGAATAATAAAAAGCCACTATGCCTTTTTTTTATTTTTAATTACGTATACATATTTACTAAGTAGGACAGCATACAGGGGCAGTATGTGCAATTCCTACTGTCACTGACCTGGGTTGGGGGTGTTGTGAACTCGGGGGTTCTTCCGATGGTCGGGAAGAGGAACCACAGCTGGGTCGGAGCAGAGATGGCCGGATATAGGTTTCCCTCATACAGGACTCTGACAGTTAGAATTGGTGTAAAAATGCTAAAGAACTTTATTATGGGACGGGAGCAATACAGCGACACATAAAAGGGAGAGAAGTTGTGGGTGATGTCCACGGTTGCTGAAGAATTTGTGAGCGATGTCTACAGACACAGATGAATGAAGAACTTGTGAGCGATGGTGAAAGACACTGATGAAGGAAGAACTTGTGAGCGATGGTGAAAGACACTTGATGAATGAAGAACTTGTGAGTGATGGTGAAAGACACTGACAAATGAAGAACTTGAGAGCGATGGTGAAAGACACTTGATGAATGAAGAACTTGTGAGCGATGGTGAAAGACACTGACAAATGAAGAACTTGAGAGCGATGGTGAAAGACACTTGATGAATGAAGAACTTGTGAGCGATGGTGAAAGACACTTGATGAATGAAGAACTTGTGAGCAATGTTTAAATACACTGTTGAATGAAGAACTTGTGAGCGATGGTGAAAGACACTTGATGAATGAAGAACTTGTGAGCGATGTTTAAAGACACTGTTGAATGAAGAACTTGTGAGCGATGGTGAAAGACACTGAAGAATTTGTGAGCGATGTTTAAAGACACTGCTGAAGGAAGAACTGGTGAGCGATGGTGAAAGACACTGAAGAATTTGTGAGCGATGTTTAAAGACACTGCTGAAGGAAGAACTGGTGAGCGATGGTGAAAGACACTGATGACTGCACTGCAAAGAAACATGCTGGTTGCTGGGAACTCTGGAAACTTGGCTGCCGAAAGACACCCTGAAACGCTGGAAGCACTGGAGTACAGCTGCAGGGAGACACACGGTGAATAGGAGCACTGGCATCCACTTTAGGGGAAAAGACGATACTCAGGCATCGGGGCTCTGCCCGGCATCTGGTTTTTAATTCCCCGCCTTTTCGCGATTGGTGGAGCGGGTAGGTGACGTCAGCCGCTCTCCGCCCCCGTGACGCCGGATGTCATGGCGGCGCCCACGCTCCGGGGAACCGCCGGGAGCCGCGCCAGCCAGACGCCGAAACCCGAGGACCGCCAGAGGTGAGAGCCGCCGGACCGACCAGCAGACACGCAGGGGTAAGCGCGGCCGCCGCTGCCCCTGGCGTGTGACAGTAACCCCTCCTCCAGGAGTGGCCCCTGGACACTTCCCGGGCTTAGTTGGATGTCTGGAATGGAAGATCCGCACCAGTCGGGGGGCCGTCACCTCAGTAGCATTGACCCAGCTTCTCTCCTCAGGACCATAACCTTTCCATTCTACCAAATACTGTAGATTCTTGTGAAGATAACGAGAGTCAAGAATAGCTTTGATTTCAAATTCCGTTCCAGCTTCAGTCTCTACAGAGGTTGGCCTAGGGGATTCTGAATGGAACCGATTCAGAATAAGGGGACGGAGGAGAGAGACATGGAAGGAATTTGGTACCCGAAAGTGGGAAGGCAATCCCAATTTGCAGACAACCGGGTTCAGGACTTGCAACACTGGGTAAGGACCAATGAACCTCGGAGCAAACTTCATAGCGGGCACTCTTAAACGGAGATTGCGGGAAGAGAGCCATACCCTGTCGCCAACTTTGTATTGAGGAGCTGCCCGTCACTTCCTATCCACAAAGAATTTGTAGCGACCGGAGATTTTCTTGAGGTTAGCGTGAATCCTACTCCAGATTTGACTGAAGTGTCGGAGAGTAGAGGCTGCAGCAGGAAATCTTCCGGAGGACAGACAGGTAGTTCTGGAACTTGTGGATGGAATCCATAATTAATGAAGAATGGGGACTCGCCAGTGGAAGAGTGGTACAGATGATTATGGGCAAATTCGGCCCAGGGCAACAGTTCCACCCAATCATCTTGCGAAGGAGAGAGATAAACGCGGAGAAAAGTCTCTAAATCTTGATTAACGCGTTCAGTTTGCCCAATTGTCTGAGGATGGTAGGCAGATGAAAACTTGAGCTTTATTTGTAAGGCTGAACAGAGGGCCCTCCAGAATCTTGCAGTAAACTGCACCCCCCGATCAGAGACTATTTCCAAAGGTAACCCGTGCAAGCAGAAGTGTTCACGGATAAATAATAAAGCCAACTTGGGAGCTGACGGTAGTCCGGTCAAAGGACCAAAATGTGCCATCTTAGAAGAGCGGTCAACAAGCACCCAGACGGTATTGTGACCCTTGGAGAAGGGCAAATCGGTGACGAAGTCCATAGAAATATGGGTCCAAGGCCTCTTAGGAATGGACAGTGGATGCAGCAACCCCGCTGGAGGCAGCCGAAGAATTTTGTGCTGAGCACATTGAGACAAGAGTTGACATAATCTTGTATATCCTTCTTCATAGTATCCCACCAGTATGACCTTCGTAGAAACTCCCACATTGTTTGAACTCCAGGATGTCCGGTGAACTTGGAGACATGAGCCCACTGCAGCAACCTTGGTCGAAATTTAGCTGGTACAGACATTCTCCCAGGAGGAGGACCCAGAGCGGTGGGAGCTGCCGAAATAGAAACTGGACTGAGAATCAAAGCCTTTTAAACAGAATTCTCCTCATCCGAAACTGTTAAGGAACGAGACAGAGCATCAGCCTTAGTGTTAAAAGTCCCGGCCCGGTACTTAATGACGAACAAAAATCGAGTGAAGAAGAGCACCCATCTAGCCTGTCGGGGATTCAGGCACTGGGCCGTCTTGAGGTACAGCAAGTTCTTATGATCGGTGTAAATTGTAATTAGATGTTTAGCACCTTCCAATAGGTATCTCCATTCTTCCAGAGCAGATTTTACTGCCAAAAGTTCCTGGTCTCCAATGGTGTAGTTTCGTTCAGCAGGAGAGAACTTGCGAGAATGGAAACCACATGGATGTAACTTCCCGTCAGAGGAGTACTGTGAAAGCACGGCACCGATGCCTACTGAGGAAGCATCGACTTCCAAGAAGAATGGTTTGGAAAAATTTGGTTGCTTGAGTACCGGAGCGGACATAAAGGCTGCTTTCAACTGGGCGAACGCTGCCACAGCTTCGGAAGACCAGTTACTTGGGTCAGACCCCTTCTTGGTTAGGGCAGTAATAGGTGCCACAATGGTAGAGAATCCCTTTATGAATTTCCGGTAGTAGTTTGCGAAACCCAGAAATCTTTGTACCGCTTTCAAGGAAAGAGGCTGAGTCCAGTCCCGTATGGCAATAAGTTTTTCCGGATCCATGCGAAGCTCCGTACCTGAGATGACATAACTGAGGAATGGAATTGAAGGGACCTCAAAGGTACATTTGGAAATTTTGCCGTAGAGATGATTCCTTCGTAGACGAAGAAGTACCTCCCTGACCTGTACTCTGTGCTCTATGAGATTCTTAGAAAATATAAGAATGTCATCCAAGTATACCACTACACTTAGGTATAACATATCTCGGAAGATTTCATTCACAAATCCCTGGAAGACGGCAGGGGCATTGCTGAGGCCAAACGGCATTACCAGATATTCGTAATGCCCGTCCCTGGTATTGAAGGCCGTCTTCCATTCATCCCCCTGTCAGATACGTATCAAGTTATAGGCTCCCCTTAAGTCGAGCTTGGTGAAGACATGGGCTCCACGAACCCTATCAAATAGCTCCGTGATGAGCGGCAAAGGATATTTGTTCTTAATGGTGATATCATTGAGGCCACGATAGTCGATACATGGTCTAAAGCCTCCGTCCTTCTTCTTCACAAAAAAGAAGCCTGCACCCGCCGGGGAGGTAGAGGGGCGGATGAATCCTTTCAGCAGATTAGACTTGATATAATCCGACATAGCTTGGGTCTCGGGTAATGATAAGGGATAAGTGCGTCCCCGGGGTGGCATTTTCCCTGGGATGAGCTCAATGGGACAGTCCCAGGGTCTATGGGGTGGCAACTGATCGGCCGCCTGCTCCGAAAACACGTCTGTGAAATCCTGATAGGCCTCTGGAATGAGCTCCTCATCCAACTTGGAAGATGCACGAAGCGGATAGACAGGAGTGAGACAATTAGAATGACAAAATGAACTCCAGGATATTATTTGTGACGACTTCCAGTCGACGTGAGGGTTGTGAGTTTTAAGCCAAGGAAGACCAAGAACCAGATCGTGGGGCATCTCCCGAATCACTAGGAACTCCAGATGCTCTTGATGCAGAGCTCCAACCTGCAGCTTGATCGGCACTGTGCGACTTGAAATAAGACCATTAGAAATTTGAGTACCATTGATGGCAGTCAACGTAATAGGTCGTTCTACAGACCGTAACTGTAAACCCAGATTCTGGACACAAGAAAGGGAAACAAAATTCCCCGCAGCCCCACAGTCCAGCAGAGCCTTAACAGGTTTGGCTATAGACTCAGAAAACAAAGACACGGAGAGTAAACAGTCCACTGTCGGAGAAGATTTAAATGTAACCCCTAACTCGACTCCTCCGGAACCAGCTAGGACTGCCCGTTTCCCGGACGGGACTTGCAAAACTTGAGAAAATGATCTGCGGCTCCACAGTAGAGACAGAGTCTACCCTCACGACGGCGCTGTCGTTCTTCCGGGGACAGCCGAGATCGATTGATATGTCTGGGTTCGTCTGGACTTGGGGTAACCATTTGTTTAGACGGGAGAGCCCGGAATCTGGATCGATCTGACCGACTACGTTCACCACCTCGTTCCTGCATGCGAAGATCCACCTTCACACAGAGTGAGATCAACTGTTCTAAAGAATCTGGCAAATCCCTAGTGATCAGTTCGTCCTTAAGACGGTCGGACAGCCCGTTCCGGAAAGCGGCCCGGAGAGCATCAATATTCCAGCACAGTTCAGAGGCTATGGTCTGAAAATGAATCACATACTGTCCCACTGAACGGGAGCCTTGTCGGACTCGGAGCAAATCTGAAGAAGCAGCGGTCGTTCTGCCAGGCTCATCAAAGATCCTTCGGAAAGATGCAATGAAATTGGTGTAGCTGGAAACCAAAGGATCAGATCGCTCCCATAACAGAGATACCCATTCCAATGCTGAACCCTCAAGCAAGGAAATAATGTATGCCACCTTGGACCGATCCGTGGGGAAGTTGTGTGAGAGAAGTTCAAACTGTACCTCGCACTGATACACAGAAAAACAAATAGATATCTCCTACTGCGCACTCGGGAGCTGCAAATTATAAACTATGTAGGCACGTTCACCTAACGTGCTATGAAACTGATAGAGAAAAGAAAATGTACACAATTCTTCACATGCGCTCACATACAATGAACAATCTGAATTCCTTATACTTAGATGAATAGGTGGTTCATCCACATCGGTCACAGTAAGTCCAAGAATTTCAGCTGAAACTTCCTCTGGCCCGTATATCAACAAAAAAAAAAGGACAAGAGAAAAACAATATAGTGTAGTATGTTTTTCCAATGTTCAAGAGAAAGTCTTATCAATGGATTTTTTATGGATAGTGGAGGCGTAGTGCTTCATAACGGTTATTCTTCCACCAAAAATTATTCGTACCGTACTCACACCCAAGTGCAATGGGAACCACTCATAAAGGTATCTTTATCTTCCTCCACCTTTTGTAACCTCTTTCTATTCAATCAAATAAGAAATAATGGCGTACCTTACTTACAGTGAGTAAGGTTAACACTTGCACATAAAGGTTTCTTTATCTGTAGGTGTTTCTTCCTCTAATATCGGTACTCAAATTTTTCTTCCTGGCACTCCAACCGATCAATCATGCATGGAGGTGAATATATCCCAAATCGCGACCCAAAAGAGACAGGGGAGCAATATAGTGTAGTATATTTTATAAATATATGCAGTTCTTATATATGGACAGTAGGAGGGTAATACTTTTTATCCAATATTCCTCCACCAAAAAGATCTACAAATAATCGTACCGTACTCACACCCAAGTGTGGTAAGAACCACTCATAAAGGTATCTTTATCTTCCTCCACCTTATATTATCTCCTTCTATCCCTCTAGTCCCTTGGTACCACACCTAAGTGCCTAGTGGTATGTGTGTATATCTCACCAGACTTACGGTAGGTCAGGTTGTTGCTTGCACATAAAGGTATCTTTATCTGTCGCTTTCTTCCTCTAAAGTTGATGCCCAATAATTCCTCCTGATGCTCCAACCAAATCACAATAATAGGGGTAATTAAACCCCAATTAATAAACTTGAGGTAATGATAAAAAAACTAATTTATTATAAAAAGGTTTTTTGAAAAAGGTTCCAAAGTTCATAAAATGATCAAAATAAATTCGACATACACAGCTCAATTCACATCCTGGTGTAAAGCATAAGTTCGAAAAAACTTTAACACCTAACCTGTAGGGTGAGGTCCGGACCAAACCCAGATGGTGAATGAAGTCTTTAGATGTGCATATAGAGCCGTGTAGTCCTCTCTCCACCTGGGTGCTTTACACCAGGATGTGAATTGAGCTGTGTATGTCGAATTTATTTTGATCATTTTATGAACTTTGGAACCTTTTTTAAAAAACCTTTTTTATAATAAATTAGTTTTTTTTATCATTACCTCAAGTTTATTAATTGGGGTTTAATTACCCCTATTATTGTGATTTGGTTGGAGCATCAGGAGGAATTATTGGGCATCAACTTTAGAGGAAGAAAGCGACAGATAAAGATACCTTTATGTGCAAGCAACAACCAGACCTACCGTAAGTCTGGTGAGATATACACACATACCACTAGGCACTTAGGTGTGGTACCAAGGGACTAGAGGGATAGAAGGAGATAATATAAGGTGGAGGAAGATAAAGATACCTTTATGAGTGGTTCTTACCACACTTGGGTGTGAGTACGGTACGATTATTTGTAGATCTTTTTGGTGGAGGAATATTGGATAAAAAGTATTACCTTCCTACTGTCCATATATAAGAACTGCATATATTTATAAAATATACTACACTATATTGCTCCCCTGTTTCTTTTGGGTCGTGATTTGGGATATATTCACCTCCATGCATGATTGATCGGTTGGAGTGCCAGGAAGAAAAATTTGAGTGCCGATATTAGAGGAAGAAACACCTACAGATAAAGAAACCTTTATGTGCAAGTGTTAACCTTACTCACTGTAAGTAAGGTACACCATTATTTCTTATTTGATTGAATAGAAAGAGGTTACAAAAAGGTGGAGGAAGATAAAGATACCTTTATGAGTGGTTCCCATTGCACTTGGGTGTGAGTACGGTACGAATAATTTTTGGTGGAAGAATAACCGTTATGAAGCACTACGCCTCCACTATCCATAAATAATCCATTGATAAGACTTTCTCTTGAACATTGTAAAAACATACTACACTATATTGTTTTTGTCTTGTCCTTTTTTTTTTTTTTTTTTGATATACGGGCCAGAGGAAGTTTCAGCTGAAATTCTTGGACTTACTGTGACCGATGTGGATGAACCACCTATTCATCTAAGTATAAGGAATTCAGATTGTTCATTGTATGTGAGCGCATGTGAAGAATTGTGTAAATTTCCTTTTCTGTACCTCGCACTGGTTGAGAAAACCACGGCAATTCTTCGGATTCCCGTTACAGCGAGAGGGAGTGAGGAGCTGAAGGCGTGACCTGGTTCCGGGCAAGGATTGAACGTTACCAGGGACAACTACTGGAGCGGGTACTGGAGCTGGAGCCGGAACTACTGAAGCCAGGAAAGCCTGAATTTGATCCAGTCGGCCGGATAATTCCTGGAGATACTGCATCACCTGGTTCTGTGCCGCCTCCTGACTCTGAACTCGGGAAACCAGGTCCTGGATGGCGCTTGCCTCTGGGTTCTGATCCCCCGGGTCCATGAGGCCTGAGTATACTGTCACTGACATGGGTTGGGGGTGTTGTAAACTCGGGGGTTCTTCCGATGGTCGGGAAGAGGAACCACAGCTAGGTCGGAGCAGAGATGGCCGGATATAGGTTTTCCTCATACAGGACTCTGGCAGTTAGAATTGGTGTAAAAATGCTAAAGAACTTTATTATGGGACGGGAGCAATACAGCGACACATAAAAGGGAGAGAAGTTGTGGGTGATGTCCACGGTTGCTGAAGAATTTGTGAGCATTGTCTACAGACACAGATGAATGAAGAACTTGTGAGCGATGGTGAAAGACACTGATGAATGAAGAACTTGCGAGCGATGGTGAAAGACACTTGATGAATGAAGAACTTGTGAGCGATGGTGAAAGACACTGACAAATGAAGAACTTGAGAGCGATGGTGAAAGACACTTGATGAATGAAGAACTTGTGAGCGATGGTGAAAGACACTGACAAATGAAGAACTTGAGAGCGATGGTGAAAGACACTTGATGAATGAAGAACTTGTGAGCGATGTTTAAAGACACTGTTGAATGAAGAACTTGTGAGCGATGGTGAAAGACACTTGATGAATGAAGAACTTGTGAGCGATGTTTAAAGACACTGTTAAATGGAGAACTTGTGAGCGATGGTGAAAGACACTTGATGAATGAAGAACTTGTGAGCGATGTTTAAAGACACTGTTGAATGAAGAACTTGTGAGCGATGGTGAAAGACACTGAAGAATTTGTGAGCGATGTTTAAAGAAACTGCTGAAGGAAGAACTGGTGAGCGATGGTGAAAGACACTGAAGAATTTGTGAGCGATGTTTAAAGACACTGCTGAAGGAAGAACTGGTGAGCGATGGTGAAAGACACTGATGACTGCACTGCAAAGAAACACGCTGGTTGCTGGGAACTCTGGAAACTTGGCTGCCGAAAGACACCCTGAAACGCTGGAAGCACTGGAGTACAGCTGCAGGGAGACACACGGTGAACAGGAGCACTGGCATCCACTTTAGGGGAAAAGACGATACTTAGGCGCCGGGGCTCTGCCCGGCGTCTGGTTTTGAATTCCCCGCCTTTTCGCGATTGGTGGAGCGGGTAGGTGACGTCAGCCGCTCTCCGCCCCCGTGACGCCGGACGTCATGGCGGCGCCCACGCTCCGGGGAACCGCCGGGAGCAGCGCCAGCCAGACGCCGGAACCCGAGGACCGCCGGAGGTGAGAGCCGCCGGACCGACCAGCAGACACGCAGGGGTAAGCGCGGCCGCCGCTGCCCCTGGCATGTGACACCTACCACTTATACTCCATTCAAGATGGCATATGGTACAGTACAATGGGTGCATCAAAGTGCTGCCCCCAAACAAGTGCCACCCCTAGACACATGCCTCAAGTTCTTGTGGTATAATAGATAGTGTCTAGTTAGACAGTCAATAGATAACAACTACATGTTAGAAAGTCAAAATGTTGACAGGGTAAAAAGGTTGTCAGGGTCAAAAGGTAGACATGAAAAAAGTAGACAGTACAAAAGGTTGACAGGGTCAAAAGGTAGACAAGGTCAAAAGTCGACATGAAAATAGTCTACATGAAAAAGGTAGACACCATTTTTTTTGCATTTTTGGGGTGTGTGTGCATATTTTTATCATCTGGGACCCCCAATTGTAGAAAGTCATCCCCTCGCGGGCTCGCTTCACTCACCACACTTCGGCTTTGATGGCTCGCTGCGCTCGCAACAAGGTTTATAACCAACTCTATACCGACATGGATAGAGAAGGTATGAAAAAGTCCAACAACATGTACAAAATATTTAAAAAACCTGTCTACCTTTTTTATGTCGATTATTAGACCCTGTCTACTTTTTCACCCTGTCGACCTATTGTACTGTCTACCTGTTTTCATGTTGACCTTTTGATCCTGTCGACCTAATGTTTGTCTAACATATGATGTGTATTTATTGACTGTCTAACTAGACACTGTCTATCTATAATCCAGATACCTCAAGTGCCTAATGGGAAATTCACCACTGGCTGATATGGATATCCACAAATGCTAGAACTTAGGGGGTCATTCCGATCCGATCACTCGCTGCAGTTTGTCGCAGTGCAGCGATCAGGTCAGAACTGCGCATACGCCTGCTCATGGCAGCTTCCGTTGCCTAGTGATCGCCTCTGAGACAGAGGCGGTCGCTGGGCGGGAGGGGGCTGAACGGGGGTGTTAAGCCACCGTTTAGGGGGAGCGGACCATTGGGGGCGGGCCGCGGCGGCTACGTGACATCTCACGCAGCCGCTGCGGCCAGTGGCAGCAACAATTAACTCCCGGCCAGCCGCAGGAGCTGCGCTGGTCGGGAGTTACTCCTCAAATACAAAAGCATCGCCGCTGTGCGATGCTTTTGTATTTGTGCGGGAAAGAGGGGTCAGCACTGACATGCGGAGCGGACTAGCCCTGTGCTGGGCGTCCCCCCGCATGTCAGGGAAGATGATCGTAGCTGTGCTAAATTTAGCACAGCTACGATCAACTCGGAATGACCCCCTTAGTATCCAACTTGCAATTAGGCCCTTCAGCCCAAAATAAAACCCAGGACAAATGGGGCTGCTCTTCTAGATGGCCTAGTATCAAACTCTTCCTACTGCACAGAATAGTGACAATAATTATTTGTTTTACATTAAAAGTAATGCTCCTAAATGTTTAGGAGAATTGCTTTACCCTTAATACTCTAATAGAATAAACTTGTTGGAAAAAAAGGGGGATTTGTTAGTCCATTAATGGTCATTTATGTTTCTGCTGGGGAAAAAAATCATTAAAATCACAGAAGTCTTTCTCTTCGTTGGATGGAAAATAGTTGTGCAAACATGTGGGATTTAAAGTGTAATTAAAACAGGATAAGTCTTATTAAAGTATGCTTTAGCAGCGCACAGCATTGCCCAATCTACAGAGATTATAGGAGTCATTAATTGTAGCTCATGTTAACCATGTATATAATTTGTTCTTTATTTTCTATTATTGTGTTATCCTGGTGAACATTAAACTGCTGAGAGGACATATTTCAATGAAAACAAAATAGTTTATTATGAACTAGAAGAAACTAGTGATGTGCACCGGAAATTTTTCGGGTTTTTTGTTTTGGTTTTGGGTTCGGTTCCGCGGCCGTGTTTTGGGTTCGAACGCGTTTTGGCAAAACCTCACCGATTTTTTTTTGTCGGATTCGGGTGTGTTTTTCAAAAAACCCTAAAAAACAGCTTAAATCATAGAATTTGGGGGTCATTTTGATCCCATAGTATTATTAACCTCAATAACCATAATTTCCACTCATTTTCAGTCTATTCTGAACACCTCACACCTCACAATATTATTTATAGTCCTAAAATTTGCACCGAGGTAGCTGTGTGACTAAGCTAAGCGACCCAAGTGGCCGACACAAACACCTGGCCCATCTAGGAGTGTCACTGCAGTGTCACGCAGGATGGCCCTTCAAAAAAATACTCCCCAAACAGCACATGACGCAAAGAAAAAAAGAGGCGCAATGAGGTAGCTGTGTGACTAAGATAAGCGACCCAAGTGGCCGACACAAACACCTGGCCCATCTAGGAGTGGCACTGCAGTGTCACGCAGGATGGCCCTTCAAAAAAATACTCCCCAAACAGCACATGACGCAAAGAAAAAAAGAGGCGCAATGAGGTAGCTGTGTGACTAAGATAAGCGACCCAAGTGGCCGACACAAACACCTGGCCCATCTAGGAGTGGCACTGCAATGTCACGCAGGATGGCCGTTCAAAAAAATACTCCCCAAACAGCACATGACTCAAAGAAAAAAAGAGGCGCAATGAGGTAGCTGTGTGACTAAGATAAGCGACCCAAGTGGCCGACACAAACACCTGGCCCATCTAGGAGTGGCACTGCAGTGTCACGCAGGATGGCCCTTCAAAAAAATACTCCCCAAACAGCACATGACGCAAAGAAAAAAAGAGGCGCAATGAGGTAGCTGTGTGACTAAGATAAGCGACCCAAGTGGCCGACACAAACACCTGGCCCATCTAGGAGTGGCACTGCAATGTCACGCAGGATGGCCCTTCAAAAAAATACTCCCCAAACAGCACATGACGCAAAGAAAAAAAGAGGCGCAATGAGGTAGCTGTGTGACTAAGCTAAGCGACCCAAGTGGCCGACACAAACACCTGGCCCATCTAGGAGTGGCACTGCAGTGTCAGACAGGATGGCACTTGAAAAAAATACTCCCCAATCAGCACATGACGCAAAGAAAAAAAGAGGCGCAATGAGGTAGCTGTGTGACTAAGATAAGCGACCCAAGTGGCCGACACAAACACCTGGCCCATATAGGAGTGGCACTACAGTGTCACGCAGGATGGCCCTTCACGACTGTGACTGAAATGACTGGTTGGTTTGGGCCCCCACCAAAAAAGAAGCAATCAATCTCTCCTTGCACAAACTGGCTCTACAGAGGCAAGATGTCCACCTCATCATCATCGTCCGATTCATCACCCCTTTCACTGTGTACATCCCCCTCCTCACAGATTATTAATTCGTCCCCACTGGAATCCACCATCTCAGGTCCCCGTGTACTTTCAGGAGGCAATTGCTGCTGGTGAATGTCTACACGGAGGAATTGATTATAATTCATTTTAATGAACATCATCTTCTCCACATTTTCTGGTAGTAACCTCGTACGCCGATTGCTGACAAGGTGAGCGGCGGCACTAAACACTCTTTCGGAGTACACACTGGAGGGAGGGCAACTTAGGTAGAATAAAGCCAGTTTGTGCAAGGGCCTCCAAATTGCCTCTTTTTCCTGCCAGTATACGTACGGACTGTCTGACGTGCCTACTTGGATGCGGTCACTCATATAATCCTCCACCATTCTTTCAATGGTGAGAGAATCATATGCAGTGACAGTAGACGACATGTCAGTAATCGTTGGCAGGTCCTTCAGTCCGGACCAGATGTCAGCACTCGCTCCAGACTGCCCTGCATCACCGCCAGCGGGTGGGCTCGGAATTCTGAGCCTTTTCCTCGCACCCCCAGTTGCGGGAAAATGTGAAGGAGGAGATGTTGACGGGTCACGTTCCGCTTGACTTGACAATTTTCTCACCAGCAGGTCTTTGAACCTCGGCAGACTTGTGTCTGCCGGAAAGAGAGATCCAAGGTAGGTTTTAAATCTAGGATCGAGCACAGTGGCCAAAATGTAGTGCTCTGATTTCAACAGATTGACCACCCGTGAATCCTGGTTAAGCGAATGAAGGGCTCCATCCACAAGTCCCACATGCCTAGCGGAATCGCTCTGTTTTAGCTCATCCTTCAATGTCTCCAGCTTCTTCTGCAAAAGCCTGATGAGGGGAATGACCTGACTCAGGCTGGCAGTGTCTGAACTGACTTCACGTGTGGCAAGTTCAAAAGGTTGCAGAACCTTGCACTGACTTATGATGAATGCGCTGCCCGTGACGTATAAGGGAGGATGTTCCGAGGTGGTTAACGTCCTTACCCCTACTTATTACAGCTTGACAAAGGCAACACATGGCTTGACACCTGTTGTCCGCATTTCTGTTGAAATAATTCCACACCGAAGAGCTAATTTTTTTTGTATTTTGACCAGGCATGTCAATGGCCATACTCGTCCCACGGACAACAGGTGTCTACCCGGGTGCCTGACTTAAACAAACCACCTCACCATCAGAATCCTCCTTGTCAATTTCCTCCCCAGCGCCAGCAACACCCATATCCTCATCCTGGTGTACTTCAACAGTGACATCTTCAATTTGACTATCAGGAACTGGACTGCGGGTGCTCCTTCCAGCACTTGCAGGGGGTGTGCAAATGGTGGAAGGTGCAAGCTCTTCACGTCCAGTGTTGGGAAGGTCAGGCATCGCAACCGACACAATTGGACTCTCCTTGGGGATTTGTGATTTCGAAGAACGCACAGTTCTTTGCTGTGCTTTTGCCAGCTTAAGTCTTTTCTTTTTTCTAGCGAGAGGATGAGTGCTTCCATCCTCATGTAAAGCTGAACCACTAGCCATGAACATAGGCCAGGGCCTCAGCCGTTCCTTGCCACTCCTTGTCGTAAATGGCATATTGGCAAGTTTACGCTTCTCCTCAGACGCTTTTAATTTTGATTTTTGGGTCATTTTTTTACTGATCTTTTGTGTTTTGGATTTTACATGCTCTGTACTATGACATTGGGCATCGGCCTTGGCAGACGACGTTGATGGCATTTCATTGTCTCGGCCATGACTAGTGGCAGCAGCTTCAGCACGAGGTGGAAGTGGATCTTCATCTTTCCCTATTTTTTTAACCTCCATGCGCACAACTAAAAGGCACCACAGGTATACAATGTAGATGGATGGATAGTATACTTTATGTATGACGACGAGTGACTGAAGACACAGAGGTAGGTACAGCAGTGGCCTACTGTACTGCTATATATAGTATAATGGACTAGAGATGAGCGGGTTCGGTTCCTCGGAATCTGAACCCGCCCGAACTTCAGTTTTTTTTACACGGGTCCGAGCGACTCGGATCTTCCCGCCTTGCTCGGTTAACCCGAGCGCGCCCGAACGTCATCATCACGCTGTCGGATTCTCGCGAGGCTCGGATTCTATCGCGAGACTCGGATTCTATATAAGGAGCCGCGCATCGCCGCCATTTTTCACACGTGCATTGAGATTCATAGGGAGAGGACGTGGCTGGCGTCCTCTCCGTTTATAGAGATTCGAGAAGAGAGTAAGACAGAGAGAGACACAGTAGTAATTTGGGGAGCATTAGGAGGAGTACTACTACTACTAGTACTTGCTGAAGTGATAGAGAGAGATAGTGTGACTGTATTATCTGACTTGTGGGGGAGACACTGACAGTGGGGAGCAGTTAGAGTCTGAGAGCAGGACTCAGGACTCAGGAGTACATATAACGTACAGTGCACACTTTTGCTGCCAGAGTGCCAGCCACACTGCCATTGTTTGTGACCACACTGACCACCAGTATAATATATATTGTGATTGTCTGCTTAGGACTCAGGAGTACTACTTGCAAGTTGCTGATAGTGTGACCAGTGACCTGACCACCAGTTTAATAATCACCACCAGTTTATGAGTTTAATATATATTATATATATATATATATATATAATTGTATATAATATATATATAATATTGTATACCACCTAGCACCTACCCGTGTTTTTTTTTTTTTTCTTTCTTCTTTATACATACTACTATAGTAGCTTACTGTAGCAGTCTGCGGTGCTGCTGAGCTGACAGTGTCCAGCAGGTCCGTCATCAGTCATTACATAATAAATATATAATATATATACCTGTCCGGCTGCAGTACTAGTGATATTATATATACATATATATTGATTTCATCTCATTATCATCCAGTCTATATTATCAGCAGACACAGTACGTTAGTCCACGGCTGTAGCTACCTCTGTGTCGGCACTCGGCAGTCCATCCATAATTGTATACCACCTACCCGTGGTTGTTTTTTTTTTTCTTTCTTCTTTATACATACTACTATAGTAGCTTACTGTAGCAGTCTGCGGTGCTGCTGAGCTGACAGTGTCCAGCAGGTCCGTCATCAGTCATTACATAATAAATATATAATATATACCTGTCCGGCTGCAGTACTAGTGATATTATATATACATATATATTGATTTCATCTCATTATCATCCAGTCTATATTATCATCAGACACAGTTTGTTAGTCCACGGCTGTAGCTACCTCTGTGTCGGCACTCGGCAGTCCATCCATAATTGTATACCACCTACCCGTGGTTGTTTTTTTTTTTTTTTCTTCTTTATACATACTACTATAGTAGCTTACTGTAGCAGTCTGCGGTGCTGCTGAGCTGACAGTGTCCAGCAGGTCCGTCATCAGTCATTACATAATAAATATATATACCTGTCCGGCTGCAGTACTAGTGATATTATATATATACATATATATTGATTTCATCTCATTATCATCCAGTCTATATTATCAGCAGACACAGTACGGTAGTCCACGGCTGTAGCTACCTCTGTGTCGGCACTCGGCAGTCCATCCATAATTGTATACCACCTACCCGTGGTTGTTTTTTTTTCTTTCTTCTTTATACATACTACTATAGTAGCTTACTGTAGCAGTCTGCGGTGCTGCTGAGCTGACAGTGTCCAGCAGGTCCGTCATCAGTCATTACATAATAAATATATAATATATACCTGTCCGGCTGCAGTACTAGTGATATTATATATACATATATATTGATTTCATCTCATTATCATCCAGTCTATATTAGCAGCAGACACAGTACGGTAGTCCACGGCTGTAGCTACCTCTGTGTCGGCACTCGGCAGTCCATCCATAATTGTATACCACCTACCCGTGGTTGTTTTTTTTTTCTTTCTTCTTTATACATACTACTATAGTAGCTTACTGTAGCAGTCTGCGGTGCTGCTGAGCTGACAGTGTCCAGCAGGTCCATCATCAGTCATTACATAATAAATATATAATATATACCTGTCCGGCTGCAGTACAAGTGATATTATATATACATATATATTGATTTCATCTCATTATCATCCAGTCTATATTAGCAGCAGACACAGTACGGTAGTCCACGGCTGTAGCTACCTCTGTGTCGGCACTCGGCAGTCCATCCATAAGTATACTAGTATCCATCCATCTCCATTGTTTACCTGAGGTGCCTTTTAGTTGTGCCTATTAAAATATGGAGAACAAAAATGTTGAGGTTCCAAAATTAGGGAAAGATCAAGATCCACTTCCACCTCGTGCTGAAGCTGCTGCCACTAGTCATGGCCGAGACGATGAAATGCCAGCAACGTCGTCTGCCAAGGCCGATGCCCAATGTCATAGTACAGAGCATGTAAAATCCAAAACACCAAATATCAGTAAAAAAAGGACTCCAAAACCTAAAATAAAATTGTCGGAGGAGAAGCGTAAACTTGCCAATATGCCATTTACCACACGGAGTGGCAAGGAACGGCTGAGGCCCTGGCCTATGTTCATGGCTAGTGGTTCAGCTTCACATGAGGATGGAAGCACTCAGCCTCTCGCTAGAAAAATGAAAAGACTCAAGCTGGCAAAAGCACCGCAAAGAACTGTGCGTTCTTCGAAATCCCAAATCCACAAGGGGAGTCCAATTGTGTCGGTTGCGATGCCTGACCTTCCCAACACTGGACGTGAAGAGCATGCGCCTTCCACCATTTGCACGCCCCCTGCAAGTGCTGGAAGGAGCACCCGCAGTCCAGTTCCTGATAGTCAGATTGAAGATGTCAGTGTTGAAGTACACCAGGATGAGGAGGATATGGGTGTTGCTGGCGCTGGGGAGGAAATTGACCAGGAGGATTCTGATGGTGAGGTGGTTTGTTTAAGTCAGGCACCCGGGGAGACACCTGTTGTCCGTGGGAGGAATATGGCCATTGACATGCCTGGTGAAAATACCAAAAAAATCAGCTCTTCGGTGTGGAAGTATTTCAACAGAAATGCGGACAACAGGTGTCAAGCCGTGTGTTGCCTTTGTCAAGCTGTAATAAGTAGGGGTAAGGACGTTAACCACCTCGGAACATCCTCCCTTATACGTCACCTGCAGCGCATTCATAATAAGTCAGTGACAAGTTCAAAAACTTTGGGTGACAGCGGAAGCAGTCCACTGACCAGTAAATCCCTTCCTCTTGTAACCAAGCTCACGCAAACCACCCCACCAACTCCCTCAGTGTCAATTTCCTCCTTTCCCAGGAATGCCAATAGTCCTGCAGGCCATGTCACTGGCAATTCTGACGAGTCCTCTCCTGCCTGGGATTCCTCCGATGCATCCTTGAGTGTAATGCCTACTGCTGCTGGCGCTGCTGTTGTTGCTGCTGGGAGTCGATCGTCATCCCAGAGGGGAAGTCGTAAGCCCACTTGTACTACTTCCAGTAAGCAATTGACTGTCCAACAGTCCTTTGCGAGGAAGATGAAATATCACAGCAGTCATCCTGCTGCAAAGCGGATAACTGAGGCCTTGACAACTATGTTGGTGTTAGACGTGCGTCCGGTATCCGCCGTTAGTTCACAGGGAACTAGACAATTTATTGAGGCAGTGTGCCCCCGTTACCAAATACCATCTAGGTTCCACTTCTCTAGGCAGGCGATACCGAGAATGTACACGGACGTCAGAAAAAGACTCACCAGTGTCCTAAAAAATGCAGTTGTACCCAATGTCCACTTAACCACGGACATGTGGACAAGTGGAGCAGGGCAGGGTCAGGACTATATGACTGTGACAGCCCACTGGGTAGATGTATGGACTCCCGCCGCAAGAACAGCAGCGGCGGCACCAGTAGCAGCATCTCGCAAACGCCAACTCTTTCCTAGGCAGGCTACGCTTTGTATCACCGCTTTCCAGAATACGCACACAGCTGAAAACCTCTTACAGCAACTGAGGAAGATCATCGCGGAATGGCTTACCCCAATTGGACTCTCCTGTGGATTTGTGGCATCGGACAACGCCAGCAATATTGTGTGTGCATTAAATATGGGCAAATTCCAGCACGTCCCATGTTTTGCACATACCTTGAATTTGGTGGTGCAGAATTTTTTAAAAAACGACAGGGGTGTGCAAGAGATGCTGTCGGTGGCCAGAAGAATTGCGGGACACTTTCGGCGTACAGGCACCACGTACAGAAGACTGGAGCACCACCAAAAACAACTGAACCTGCCCTGCCATCATCTGAAGCAAGAAGTGGTAACGAGGTGGAATTCAACCCTCTATATGCTTCAGAGGTTGGAGGAGCAGCAAAAGGCCATTCAAGCCTATACAATTGAGCACGATATAGGAGGTGGAATGCACCTGTCTCAAGCGCAGTGGAGAATGATTTCAACATTGTGCAAGGTTCTGATGCCCTTTGAACTTGCCACACGTGAAGTCAGTTCAGACACTGCCAGCCTGAGTCAGGTCATTCCCCTCATCAGGCTTTTGCAGAAGAAGCTGGAGACATTGAAGGAGGAGCTAACACAGAGCGATTCCGCTAGGCATGTGGGACTTGTGGATGGAGCCCTTAATTCGCTTAACAAGGATTCACAGGTGGTCAATCTGTTGAAATCAGAGCACTACATTTTGGCCACCATGCTCGATCCTAGATTTAAAGCCTACCTTGGATCTCTCTTTCCGGCAGACACAAGTCTGCTGGGGTTCAAAGACCTGCTGGTGAGAAAATTGTCAAGTCAAGCGGAACGCGACCTGTCAACATCTCCTCCTTCACATTCTCCCGCAACTGGGGGTGCGAGGAAAAGGCTCAGAATTCCGAGCCCACCCGCTGGCGGTGATGCAGGGCAGTCTGGAGCGACTGCTGATGCTGACATCTGGTCCGGACTGAAGGACCTGACAACGATTACGGACATGTCGTCTACTGTCACTGCATATGATTCTCTCACCATTGAAAGAATGGTGGAGGATTATATGAGTGACCGCATCCAAGTAGGCACGTCACACAGTCCGTACTTATACTGGCAGGAAAAAGAGGCAATTTGGAGGCCCTTGCACAAACTGGCTTTATTCTACCTAAGTTGCCCTCCCACAAGTGTGTACTCCGAAAGAGTGTTTAGTGCCTTGTCAGCAATCGGCGTACGAGGTTACATCCAGAAAATGTGGAGAAGATGATGTTCATTAAAATGAATTATAATCAATTCCTCCATGGAGACATTGACCAGCAGCAATTGCCTCCACAAAGTACACAGGGAGCTGAGATGGTGGATTCCAGTGGGGACGAATTAATAATCTGTGAGGAGGGGGATGTACACGGTGATATATCGGAGGATGATGATGAGGTGGACATCTTGCCTCTGTAGAGCCAGTTTGTGCAAGGAGAGATTAATTGCTTCTTTTTAGGTGGGGGTCCAAACCAACCCGTCATTTCAGTCACAGTCGTGTGGCAGACCCTGTCACTGAAATGATGGGTTGGTTAAAGTGTGCATGTCCTGTTTATACAACATAAGGGTGGGTGGGAGGGCCCAAGGACAATTCCATCTTGCACCTCTTTTTTCTTTCATTTTTATTTGCGTCATGTGCTGTTTGGGGAGTGTTTTTTGGAAGGGCCATCCTGCGTGACACTGCAGTGCCACTCCTAGATGGGCCCGGTGTTTGTGTCGGCCACTAGGGTCGCTTATCTTACTCACACAGCTACCTCATTGCGCCTCTTTTTTTCTTTGCGTCATGTGCTGTTTGGGGAGGGTTTTTTGGAAGGGCCATCCTGCGTGACACTGCAGTGCCACTCCTAGATGGGCCCGGTGTTTGTGTCGGCCACTAGGGTCGCTTATCTTACTCACACAGCTACCTCATTGCGCCTCTTTTTTTCTTTGCGTCATGTGCTGTTTGGGGAGGGTTTTTTGGAAGGGCCATCCTGCGTGACACTGCAGTGCCACTCCTAGATGGGCCCGGTGTTTGTGTCGGCCACTAGGGTCACTTATCTTACTCACACAGCTACCTCATTGCGCCTCTTTTTTTCTTTGCGTCATGTGCTGTTTGGGGAGGGTTTTTTGGAAGGGCCATCCTGCGTGACACTGCAGTGCCACTCCTAGATGGGCCCGGTGTTTGTGTCGGCCACTAGGGTCGCTTATCTTACTCACACAGCTACCTCATTGCGCCTCTTTTTTTCTTTGCGTCATGTGCTGTTTGGGGAGGGTTTTTTGGAAGGGCCATCCTGCGTGACACTGCAGTGCCACTCCTAGATGGGCCCGGTGTTTGTGTCGGCCACTAGGGTCGCTTATCTTACTCACACAGCTACCTCATTGCGCCTCTTTTTTTCTTTGCGTCATGTGCTGTTTGGGGAGGGTTTTTTGGAAGGGACATCCTGCGTGACACTGCAGTGCCACTCCTAGATGGGCCCGGTGTTTGTGTCGGCCACTAGGGTCGCTTATCTTACTCACACAGCTACCTCATTGCGCCTCTTTTTTTCTTTGCGTCATGTGCTGTTTGGGGAGGGTTTTTTGGAAGGGACATCCTGCGTGACACTGCAGTGCCACTCCTAGATGGGCCCGGTGTTTGTGTCGGCCACTAGGGTCGCTTATCTTACTCACACAGCTACCTCATTGCGCCTCTTTTTTTCTTTGCGTCATGTGCTGTTTGGGGAGGGTTTTTTGGAAGGGCCATCCTGCGTGACACTGCAGTGCCACTCCTAGATGGGCCAGGTGTTTGTGTCGGCCACTAGGGTCGCTTATCTTACTCACACAGCTACCTCATTGCGCCTCTTTTTTTCTTTGCGTCATGTGCTGTTTGGGGAGGGTTTTTTGGAAGGGCCATCCTGCGTGACACTGCAGTGCCACTCCTAGATGGGCCAGGTGTTTGTGTCGGCCACTAGGGTCGCTTAGCTTAGTCATCCAGCGACCTCGGTGCAAATTTTAGGACTAAAAATAATATTGTGAGGTGTGAGGTATTCAGAATAGACTGAAAATGAGTGGAAATTATGGTTTTTGAGGTTAATAATACTTTGGGATCAAAATGACCCCCAAATTCTATGATTTAAGCTGTTTTTTAGTGTTTTTTGAAAAAAACACCCGAATCCAAAACACACACGAATCCGACAAAAAAAATTCGGTGAGGTTTTGCCAAAACGCGGTCGAACCCAAAACACGGCCGCGGAACCGAACCCAAAACCAAAACACAAAACCCGAAAAATTTCAAGTGCACATCTCTATAATGGACCTGGTGGACACTGTCAGCAGACTGCATTTATACTTATAGTATAAAGAAAAAAAGACACCACAGGAGTTTTTTTCAGGCAGACAAATGTATACTGGTGGTCACTGTCAGCAAAATTGTGCACTGTACTCCTGCTATAGCTGCTCCCCAGTCTCCCCCACAATTAAGCAGTGTGAGCACTCAGCACAGTCAGATATATCATGCAGCACACTGAGGCTGAGCACAGATATGGTATGGAGCGTTTTTTTCAGGCAGAGAACGGATAAAAAAAACCTAGCAAAACTCTGCACTGTACTCCTCCTAACAGCTGCTTGATGAATGAAGAACTTGTGAGTGATGATGAAAGACACTTGATGAATGAAGAACTTGTGAGCGATGGTGAAAGACACTTGATGAATGAAGAACTTGTGAGCGATATTTAAAGACACTGTTGAATGAAGAACTTGTGAGCGATGGTGAAAGACACTTGATGAATGAAGAACTTGTGAGCGATGTTTAAAGACACTGTTGAATGAAGAACTTGTGAGCAATGGTGAAAGACACTGAAGAATTTGTGAGCGATGTTTAAAGACACTGCTGAAGGAAGAACTGGTGAGCGATGGTGAAAGACACTGAAGAATTTGTGAGCGATGTTTAAAGACACTGCTGAAGGAAGAACTGGTGAGCGATGGTGAAAGACACTGATGACTGCACTGCAAAGAAACACGCTGTACAGCTACAGGGAGACACACGGTGAATAGCTGCAGGGAGACATACGGTGCACAGGAGCACTGGCATCCATTTTAGGGGAAAAGACGATACTCAGGCGCCGGGGCTCTGCCCGGCGTCTGGTTTTGAATTCCCCGCCTTTTCGCGATTGGTGGAGCGGGTAGGTGACGTCAGCCGCTCTCCGCCCCCATGACGCCGGACGTCATGGCGGCGCCCACTCTCCGGGGAACCGCCGGGAGCCGCGCCAGCCAGATCCCGGAACCCGAGGACCGCCGAAGGTGAGAGCCGCCGGACCGACCAGCAGACACGCAGGGGTAAGCGCGGCCGCCGCTGCCCCTGGCGTGTGACACCTACCACTAATACTCCATTCAAGATGGCATATGGTACAGTACAATGGGTGCATCAAAGTGCTGCCCCCAAACAAGTGCCACCCCTAGACACATGCCTCAAGTTCTTGTGGTATAATAGATAGTGTCTAGTTAGACAGTCAATAGATAACAACTACATGTTAGAAAGTCAAAATGTTGGCAGGGTAAAAAGGTTGTCAGGGTCAAAAGGTAGACATGAAAAAAGTAGACAGTACAAAAGGTCGACAGGGTCAAAAGGTAGACAAGGTCAAAAGTCGACATGAAAATGGTCTACATGAAAAAGGTAGACACCATTTTTTTTGCATTTTTGGGGTGAGTGTGCATAATTATGTCATCTGGGACCCCCAATTGTAGAAAGGTATCCCCTCACAGGCTCGCTTCACTCACCACACTTCGGCCTTGGTGGCTTGCTGCGCTCGCAACAAGGTTTATAACCAACTCTATACCGACATGGATAGAGAAGGTATGAAAAAGTCCAACAACATGTACAAAATATTTAAAAAACCTGTCTACCTTTTTTATGTCGATTATTAGACCCTGTCTACTTTTTCACCCTGTCGACCTATTGTACTGTCTACCTGTTTTCATTTTGACCTTTTGATCCTGTCGACCTAATGTTTGTCTAACATATGATGTGTATTTATTGACTGTCTAACTAGACACTGTCTATCTATAATCCAGATACCGCCTCAAGTGCCTAATGGGAAATTCACCACTGGCTGATATGGACATCCACAAATGCCAGAACTTAGGGGGTCATTCCGATCCGATCGCTCGCTGCAGTTTGTCACAGTGCAGCGATCAGGTCAGAACTGCGCATACGTCTGCTCATGGCAGTTTCCGTTGCCTAGTGATCGCCTCTGAGACAGAGGCGGTCGCTGGGCGGGAGGGGGCTGAACGGCGGCGTTAAGCCACTGTTTATGGGGAGCGGACCATTGGGGGGTGGGCCGCGGCGGCTGCGTGACATCTCACGCAGCCGCTGCGGCCAGTGGCAGCAACAATTAACTCCCGGCCAGCCGCAGGAGCTGCGCTGGTCGGGAGTTACTCCTCAGATACAAAAGCTTCGCCGCTGTGCGATGCTTTTGTATTTGTGCGGGAAAGGGGGGTCAGCACTGACATGCGGGGCGGACTAGCCCTGTGCTGGGCGTCGAGAATCCGACAGCGGGATGATGACGTTCGGGCGCGCTCGGGTTAGCCGAGCCATACGGGAGAATCCGAGTATGGCTCGGACCCGTGTAAAAAGGGTAAAGTTCGGGGGGGTTCGGTTTCTCGGAAACCGAACCCGCTCATCACTAGAAGAAACGTGACTTTTTTTTTTCCTTTGGCAAATTTTTGTTTTTAATATTTGTGTTTCTGTTTACACTTTGTATCTGAAAATACATTAGAAGCAGTTTTATCAATCATTTTTCCTACAACTATTTTTATCTATAATGGGGGTATCCAATTACCCGCAATAGTTCAGCTTGTGTGAAAACTGGGTGTTTTTAATGTTTTTTTATCACTCTATCCAATTAGTGGACCTATGTATTTTTGCGGCACTTAATGTGGGTTTAGGGGGCACTTATCGCGGAGGCACACTATTATCCCTGAAAAGTGCCAGCATCGGGGGTGGGGGGGGAGTACAATGCATGGGGGCTAATTGGATAGCCCCCGCGAACCAATTAGCACTTGTTACCCCCCTAAGAATTAAAAACTTGTGAGCACTCTCTAAGGCAGGCATGTCCAAACTGCGGCCCTCCAGCTGTTGTAAAACTACATATCCCAGCATGCAGGGGCGTTTCTACGGAGGAGGGGGCCCGTGTGTACCTCCGGGTGGGC
Organism: Pseudophryne corroboree; assembly: GCF_028390025.1. Classification (NCBI taxonomy): domain Eukaryota; kingdom Metazoa; phylum Chordata; class Amphibia; order Anura; family Myobatrachidae; genus Pseudophryne; species Pseudophryne corroboree. The sequence goes on from NC_086450.1 coordinate 130,046,736, forward strand.
CCCCTCCCCTGTACGGGGCTGTAGACTCCGGCATTGAGTCAGAATCTACTGCGCATGCGGAGGTCTCCGGAAACATTGTGCCCACCATGATCCGGAGACCAATTTGGCAACCGCGCATGCGCGGCAGCCATTTTGGCATCAATTTCCGCTGCAATCGCAGCTCCTGGCGCTGGACTCTGGAAAGGTATTAAAATGAGTGCAATGGGTGCAGTGTGGGCCTCCCCCTGGACCCAGGGGCCCGTGTGCACCGCACCCATTATAGAAACGCCAATGCCAGCATGCCCTAACACAGTTTTGCTGTCAGAGAATGCTTTAGCTGTATCAGGGCATGCTGGGATGTGTAGTTTCTCAACAGCTGGAGGGCCGCAGTTTGGACATGCCTGCTCTAAGGGACCGTTGCTTTAAGTATCTTTAACTCACCATTTGTACAATCCTGCATGATTTCCTCTTCAGGTTACAGTGCCTGGAAAAGAGTAGGTACAGTACAAGCACTGTGATGACACAAACTGAATTGATGTGGATAAATGACTATTTCACACTGATTTGAATTAGTTTTACAAGCACTGACCAGCTACTTCATAGTGAGTTGTACTGTTTGGTATATTTAATGAATATTGGCCCTCATTCCGAGTTGTTCGCTCGTTCTTTTTCATCGCATCGCAGTGAAAATCCGCTTAGTACGCATGCGCAAAGTTCGCACTGCGACTGCGCCAAGTAACTTTACTATGAAGAAAGTATTTTTACTCACGGCTTTTTCTTCGCTCCGGCGATCGTAATGTGATTGACAGGAAATGGGTGTTACTGGGCGGAAACACGGCGTTTCAGGGGCGTGTGGCTGAAAACGCTACCGTTTCCGGAAAAAACGCAGGAGTGGCCGGAGAAACGGTGGGAGTGCCTGGGCGAACGCTGGGTGTGTTTGTGACGTCAACCAGGAACGACAAGCACTGAAATGATCGCACAGGCAGAGTAAGTCTGGAGCTACTCAGAAACTGCTAAGTAGTTAGTAATCGCAATATTGCGAATACATCGGTCGCAATTTTAAGAAGCTAAGATTCACTCCCAGTAGGCGGCGGCTTAGCGTGTGTAACTCTGCTAAATTCGCCTTGCGACCGATCAACTCGGAATGAGGGCCATAGTGAATAGTATGATAAACAGAACAACTCTGCTGATTGCTTCTTCTTTACTGAACATTAACTGTAACACATGATCATGGAGATAGCAACAGTGGAAGGTGGCTATGGAAATCCGCATGTGTCACAGTCAGTAATATGTATTGCGCTACATACATGCTTATTCACTTACTTTGACAAATTGGCTGGGTTTCCAGCTCCCTGCATGGTGTGAAAGTATCTGTCCATGCACTGCCAACTAACCTGTCCCTGATTGGAGCAAGATAAATACAGTAAGGCCTGATTCATGTTTGGATGGAATTACACAGCCGCAAGGAAGTGGCTGTGCAATTCCGTATCATCAAAATGCAAATGCAGTTGGAGGCATCTGTAGGAGATACACAAGTCCTGTCTGCATTTGCAAGGACTCGAGTGCTGTATCTGAGAACGTAGCCTCGGATTACCATTGTGACCATTGTGATCATCGGTCACAATTTGCAATGGTTTTAGGCACTGGTCAGGCTGTGAAAATTAGGCCCATAGTGTGACCTTACCTAGCAGTCAATGCTAGGTGATTGTTATGTGATACAGCACTGGTGCACACCCTAGAAATATTTGAAAGACACACTAACGTCTAATCTCTGGCCTGCTTTCTGACTGCTCTCCCATTTTCCTTTAAGTTTAACCGTGTACTGACTTGTTTCCTGACACTGCTTTTCAGCACCCTTGTCTGGTAACATTGCCTGCTGTGTACTGGAAATTGCACTGGTCTCTGGATCTCATTTCAGTCTCACTCCTGCTAATTATTATTGCCTTTACAATTTACATGCACCTGACCAATTGCCTGTTATTTGGACTTCCTTGTCTGCTGATCTTTGCTGAGCTGTGTATCGAAATTGAACTCTCTGACTATGAATAATTGTGACCTGATACTATAAGACAGGTGAGCAACACTTAAAGACATAAAGCAATGTTGTTAGTAACCTTATATTGTCATAGTTATACAAAGTATTTTTGCTACTGGAGTCCGATATTCGAAGAAAGAATAACAAAACCAAGTAGCCTGTGGCAACAGAGGAAAGATAGAGTCTTTTGTTAGATAATACAGAAGTTAAACAGGGTTATGGTGGGATCAAAACAAGTAAAGAAGCCAGAGTCAGTAAGGAAGAACACAAAGAAGCAGAGCCAGACAATCCAGGTCAACAACTCATCAAACTGGACTGGTTCAGAGTCAGGTAATTGGTAAGCCATCAGCAAACATGAAATCGTAATTAACTGGAATAGTCAGGGATACTCAAACTCAGCAAACAAGATCAGCAGAAATCATTACCAATTAGCTAAGTCATTTCAGGGACCAGGAACACAGCAGTTTGTTCAGAGACTGAATTTCAGGAAACAATTTCCATAGAAATTAAACTAATGTTTTTAATTTAAAATGTCATTATTTTTTTGGTGAGAGCACCCCATACACATGGACAAAATCTTAGAATTATATAACAATTACAAAACAAACTAATATTGCATGATTTATCAATACAGTGCCAAATGCAGTATTTTCAATGGGGGGTTTCCATATACATGTGCTAAACACTTCATGTAATTAGGACGCAATAAATTGTTCATTTAAAAGAATTGTGTTAACTCCTTCCTATCCCCTTCATATACAAGAGAAATGCTGCATACGTTACTGCTAAGTACACTCAGCTTATCCTTCTCAAGCAGAGCAGTGATAGGGTGTACATCCTTCCAAATTGTCTTTATAGTACAGATAAGACCTGACTGATCCAACATAATGAGGACAATTGTTGGACTGTCCTGTTCTCTCCTGCTGTACTTACTCTCAGGGTCCAAATGTTTGGTCCCTATATGAAGATATTTATAGGATAAGAAATACAGCTAACAATGAATGACCCCACACTAATGTTAAAGCAACAGCACCTGCATTTAATAAATGGGCATTTCCTACCTGCAACCAGCACCATTATTAATAGCATTCACATTTAATAAATATACCCATTTCACCTCAAATACAGACTGACATTGAATAATTAATACTGACATTTAATAAATAGCCCTTCTTCTCCCCATACCCAGCCCAACATTATTCGTCCCCTAACCACCCATGCATTAAATGAATAGCCCCACCACCATAAGTTAAATTAACATTTACTGCAATTAAATACAAATTAAATAACTTTCACCTCAACACTAAGTAATATATTGCACTGGTTAATAACTAGCTTCGTCCTCATCGTTAACTTATTAGCTCATGCACCCCAGTCACATTAGAAAAATAGCTTTCCTTTGCCATAGTTTTTCCCCCACTACAACTACAACCCCACATCCCTTGCCAGTTCTCTTCACTCATCCTCCTTCTTTCTACTCAGCCTGGATTTCCTCTACCCCCACCTTATCCCTAGTTCCCTCCACTGCTTGATTCTTTCCATTCTATTACCTTTTGTTGTCCAGTTGCTTCCATTATGTCCCAGCCCCACCCACATCTCTACAACCACTGTATTGGCCTACTTACTTGCCAGCTTATCATCTCCTCTTCATCTACATGTGGCACCTCTCTAATCTAGTCATATTGTGACCGGATAGTTTTTAGAGGGTAGGGCCCAGTGCACCATCTATGGTGGGGGTTGGACTCTGATGGAGTGTTGGTTGGTTGCATGAATGTGAAGAGTAATACATGCACATACAAAAAGACAAACAGAGCCCCCTGGTGGTCACTGTAATGGCACTGGCTGCATAGTACCAACTAGCCTTGCTGGGAATAGAACCCTTGAATTAGGAGATAAATGTTGAGAAACCACACAGTGAAATATTAACTCTTAATGTACTGGGTATATAAAGTGAAATTTTTATTGTTGCCAGAATCACCAAAATGAGTTTTTACATTGGGCAATTCCCAAATCCACAATGCAGGCTTGTTTTAGACATGTTTTGCCTTTAGTAAATTACTTTTACAGTGGTAAAATGAATCCAAATTGATCAATTAAAAAAAAATGAAACCTAATACATTGCCTACAAACTACCGATAAATACAGTACAATTTATTTGAAGGTTACTGGCATATAAACATAATGAATTACAGTCACCTGAGACATAAAGGTTCCAGTGATGCAGATGAAGAATTATATGTGCTCTAAGGGGAAAGGGAAGAGATGAACAATAACAATCTTCTGTGGAAATGTCAGCTGTGAAAGATTTGTGGACATCATTTGAAAACAATAGGTTAATTCTGGGTGATGTTTGAAGTAGTTCTCATAATATCATTTATTGTTTATTATTATGTTGTAAAATTTAAATTTTACCAGATTCTAATAACACTTTTTAAATGCTTGTATTTTTTCATGCTGATAAATGCTGTTTCAGATATGGAAGATGTACTCTTTGTGACCCGTAGGGTCTAGTGGTAAAAAAAAAAAAAAAATCAAAGGGGATGTTTAGCATTTTTTAAAGTACTTTACCCAAATCCCACAATATGTAGGACATTTTCCCCATTCTTGTTCTCTCTCACCCTTAAAGAGAGGCATACAAACTGTAGGTGAAGAAAAGGGTACCCAGGGCAGTATTCAGAATTAAATGTGGCGCAAAGGGGCAGCAAACTGTAGTAACCAGTAATTATAGTCTTTTTTTTTTTAGACTGCCAAGCTGTCAGTAACTCTCTGTATGTTGTGTTAGACACCCTCCAAACATGTCAATTTGTGGGATTAGAAAGAACCGCCATCCTCACCACCAACAATACCACCACCACCACAACCAACATCACCACAGTTTATTTGTAAGGCGCCACAAAGCTCTGCAGTGCCAGAAAGTCAGAAAAGATAATTATACATATACATATCTATCTCACATACAAACAGAACAAATAAATATGAGGTTAATGAAGAATTTGCAGATGACACACAGAGGGTAGAATGGAACTGCTCATGAGAACTTACAGTGAGTGGGGTTTATTAGCATACACATGAAAATTGCTGAGGACAAGTAAGATTCATCCTCAATACTGCAGCCGATCAAAGAAGGGAAAAAAAAGAAAAAAATAAACTCAGCAAAAATATCCCAATTTTTAGTAACTGCCACTGTGAACCACAACTTGATAGTGTCATTCTGCCGGACAATTTTAAAATGATGAGCAGACGGGGACATAAAGCTATTGTCCCAACCCAGGCACCAACATACTTAACTATAATCACAATGAGACCCATGCAATGAGCACTATGTCATCTATGCATTTATGCTTAACTGCTTATTCTTACAGAACATCCGGTAGAATTTCAGATTATGGGGAAACCACTCGGACTCCCATGTGAACAGTTAATTCTTCCTGTGGGGTACAAACCTGGCCTATAGAGTGCATGAAAATGTGTTGTAAAAATGTAAATAGCATTTCAGTGAGTGAGCAATTCATGGCATCATATGCCTTGGCTTACCCAAAAAGGGTTCATAGTACTGCCACATGTACATTCAAATTTATTTATATACAAATGTATATTGAAAGAACAAACTTCCTCCCTGGCATGATTCCCAGTTTAGGGGTATATTTACTAAAGTGAGGGTTTAAGTGAAGGTGTTCCCCATAGCAACCAAACAGATTCTAGCAATTATCTTCTAGAATGTGTTAGATAAATGTTAAGTAGAATCTGATTGGTTGCTATGGGCAACATCTCCACTTCTATAAACCCACACTTTAGTAAATATACGCCCTAGTGTACAATTGACTTTCATATATGGTTACAGCAAATGTGGCATTTATTACAATTTATCAGCAAAAAAACAATGTGTTATAAACATTATGACACATTATCATAAAATGCTATTGGTCCAAGAACTGTACTCCAATGAGAGGAATCTTCCCAAAATATTTCCAAAACTTTAAACTATAGAAGGTAGTTAGAAAAAACACACATTGGTTCTAGAGATGAAAAAAAATCCATCCTACGGTATATTATTCAATAATCTAAAAGATAATTTATAAAGTAATATTTGAAAGAAATACCAGACATGTTTTTTTAATCATACTATCAGTGTTAGATTAGATTTGATGTAAATATCCCAAAATATTATAACATCTTAACAACTGATCCTTATTGCCACCTCTCTTCAGATGAGATATTGAATACATACAGTATGTGGTACTAACCTTAAAGCTGTCAAGGAGTAGGGGCTGGCTGGCAAAAATAGGGTGTGGTGTAACAAAAAGGGTGCGTGACCTCTCGTAAAGGGAGTAGGGACTGTCTTGTCAGAAATAACACATTGGCCCCCACAATAATAAACACATCATCCCACACAGGAAAACTTCAAGCATGTTGCCGTACACAAGAGTAGAACACATTGCCCCCATACAGGAGTAGAACACATTCCCCCCACACAAGAGTAGAACACATTGCTTCCACACTGGAGTAAAACACATTGCCCCCATTCAGGAGTAATACACATTGACTGCCCCCCTTCCCCCCCCCCTCCTCACACACCCACACACACACACACACACACACACACTAACACAGCAGTAATACACATTGCCCCCACAGGACTAAAACACATTGCCATTACACAGGAGTAATACACATTGCTCCCACAGGAGTAAAACACATTGCCCCACAGGAGTAATACACATTGACCCCACAGGAGCAATACGCATTGCCCTCACACAGAAGTAAAACACATTGCCCAGACACAGGAGGAAAACACATTGCCCCCCCTCCCCCCCACAGGAGTAAAACACATTGCACCTCACAGGAGTAATACACACTGCCACCCACATAGGAGTAATACACAGTGCCGCACACACAGGAGTAATACACATTGCCTCCCACACAGGAGTAATACAAAGTGGCCCCATAAAGGAGTAAAACACAGTGGCCCCACACAGGAGAAATACACATTTATTCCCACAGGAGTAATACACATTGGCCCCCACAGGACAGGAGTAAAACACATTGCCCCCCACAGGAGTAATACACATTGTGGCCCACAGAAGTAAAACAAATTGTCCCCACACAGTAATATACATTGCCTTAGTCAGACTGATCTTCTATTACACCCTGCAATAAAGGAGCCCTTTATAATGAGACCTTAGATCTTTGGGGTGGCCCAATATTCACCCTCCTCTAGTGCTCACCCTCTTCCAGTGCTGCTGCTCCACGGCCTTTCAAGTCTCCCACTGCCAGCGTCTCTCTCTCCCCTTTCTGCTCGAGAAAGCTTGGCCACATGGCAGTTTAGAAAGAAAAAGAAATGACTGATTGCGCTATATTACCAGGTGCATATATGAATAAAGACACATTTAAAATTACCTCTCTGGTTTTTATTTTAATTCAAAATATCACAAATGTAAATATATAAAAACTCAATATGCATGCATATTCACTATGAGCTCACCTAAAAACTGTAACACCTTTTACACTCGCACACCCGGGTCACTCCCGGGATGCTTCCCGGGATGCGTCCCAGGATGCATTCCCGGGACTGACATCTTTCACACTGCACTAAGACCTGGGATCGACCCGGGACAGCTCCATTTACACTGATCCCGGGATATCCCTGCAAATGCATATGTATGTCATTAGAAATGGCCTTTTTCTGGCTCACATAGATGAGGTCACAGTAGTCCACAAAGGGAGGGGTGGTGCCTGCTCACACCATTGCTGCAGTCATGGCCGACAGAGTACCAGTGTGTATGCCTGAGCTCATGATTCTTTCTGCTTTGCAGATGTTTCATACAGCCAGTGACAGCATGATGCAGCTTGTCACACTGTGCAGTATATTGCACATATATTTTATGAGGAGGAGGAGGGCGCAATTTATGGTGGATAGGGCTGCTAGTCGCCGCCAATATTTGCGCAGGAGGAGAGCCCTCATATCATCCAGGATGAGTACCATCCTGAGCGTGAGTATGGGGCCTAACCGCTCATTTTGGTCCAGAGATCGCCGGCACGGAGAAGCCTTTATGAGGACCGTGGAAGCTTACCAGGATGAGGAGTGGATGGCTAACTTCCGTGTGTCTCGTGCAACCTTTGATTACATCCTGGAATTACTTACCCCAGCACTTGACATGCAGACCACCAGGCTTAGGAGACCCATCGAGGCACGCAGGAGGCTAGCTATTGCATTGTGGTGGTATGCTACCCCAGGAGAGTACCGCTCAGTCTCATGCTTGTTCGGTGTTGCGATCTCCACCTGCTGTGTCATAGTCCACCAGGTGACTAAAGCAATTGTATATACCTTATACAAGCGCTTCATATCTCTACCACAAGGACAGCGCTTACAGGATACCATCAAAGGATTTGTGAAGCGAGGCTATCCGCAGTGTGGAGGAGCGATTGATGGGACACACATCCCCATTATTGCCCCACGTGACAACCATGCTGACTATTTTAATAGGAAGGGCTGGCACTCCATCATATTACAGGCTGTTGTGGACCACAAATATTGGTAAGTGTTTATTTTTGGGGTGGTAGGATGAGTTGCATGTGTGAGTTTTACATTCTAATTTTTTTAAATTTTACTGTTCTTTAGTTTCCTAGATGTGTTTATTGGCTGGCCAGGCCGATCTCATGACTCCCGAGTTCTTGCCAATTCTGACCTGTACAACATCGTAGATGAGAAGCAGGGAGGCTGGCTGTACCCCAAAGAGTGTGCAAAGATTGTGAATGGGGTGGTGATCCCTGTCCACATCATCGGGGATGCTGCATACCCTTTACGCCCCTGGATTATGAAAGGCTACACCCAACAGGTCCAGTTACAAACCTATACTCACACCCTGAGTTCAGCAAGGATGGTGGTTGAGAACGCCTTTGGCAGGTTAAAAGGAAGATGGTGTTGTTTGATGAAGCGCAATGATGTGGACCTAAAGAATAAGCCTAATGTAGTAGCTGCGTGCTGTATACTGCACAACATCTGTGAACTGAAAAATGAGGTATTCCTTCCTGAGTGGACTGTGCTAGACCCTGAGGTTATGAACCCACATGTGGAAGGTGCTATGTTTGGGACTGCCTCAAACTCCGCTGCAGAACAAATACGCCACACTATTACGTCCAACCTTGCAGCACTGGTACAATAGTGTTTAAGAATCAGCACAACATGTTTGGTGAATTAAATTTTTTTTATTTTGTATTCCACCTTTGATCTTTGGTTTCAATATTTATGATTTTCCAAAAAAAACACATTGCCAGCAACTGTGTATATATGGAGAAACAATGTAGAAAACACTGAAAACATGGTCTACTGTTACGCACAAGTGGGAATGTTATGCATAGATTTGCAATCAAGTTTTGATTGGCATAAAAAAAAAAAAAAACACTGGTAGGCTTGTAGATACAACACCATAAACCACAGTGTCCCTGCAGTATATTATTACTGTGTAAAAAATAAATAAAAAGTGCTTTAATGTAGACACTATACAAAACAGAACATAGAAAAAAAATTAAAGAATGCACAAACAGTTGTGCATAAACACTGACCACACTGTGGTTATTTAACAACAAATAACAACAATAAGAAATTCACTGTGTTTCACGGCAAATTGCGCAATACAGTAAACTCTGTGCTTTGCGCGCTAGATGGTGCAGTATTTGGGGCATAGTATGGGCCAGGATTAAATGATGAAAAACCCCGCTCAGGGTATTGTGAGTTGTGGTGTTGGATTGGTGCTCTTGAGGTATTGCTCATACGCTCATAGAACGCCATGTTCATTTGGTGCATTTCCCTGTGCCGGTCATACTGCTCTCTACTCATGCGTTCCTGCATTGTCATGACTTGGGAAAGAAATGCATCATGCATTTGGCGTTCTGCCTCTAGAAACCTGTCGAGCCTTGCATCCTCCTGTGCGGACATTGTAGCGTCCATCTCTCGGAGTTGGTCGACAAGGACATTTGACATGGCTTTAGCCACTTGCTCCGCTTTGCTCAGTTTCTTCCTTCTAGGCGGTACAGTGTAAACTGTGAAGAGAAGAAATACAAAATGAGCGTATATAAAAATAGCCGCGTTAGCAAACATGTGTTTGTGGCATTAATCCACCTACACACTAGCTACTCTGCAACATTGAACTATTTATAAAAATGCAAAGCCCCCCTGGGTGGGGGCAGAAATTGCAAAGCGTGCCACCGTGCCAGCAGCGTGATGAGCGCAGTGATCCTGCAAGGGGCTCATTTGCGCTCGCCATGCTGCTGCCACACTGGCCACTCATACTACACACATAACCGGATGATTAACAATTGTGGGTTTGTGCTATGAGTGTTAATTTCTAAACATGTACTTACTGTTTTTCTGTAAAGTTGGGGTGACGGTACTTTGTACAGTCCCACTGTCACTGGTCTGAGCATCCACGACGTCTTCAATGGTTGCAGTTATGCTGTCGTCGTTTCTGGATGTGTTTATGGACGGCTGGGAGGATGTGTCGCTGTCCTCAGGTGTGTCGTCAATTAACAACGGTGATGACGGACAGACGTCACTGCTTGTCTGTGTCTCTTCTGGGGTGCCTTCTGTAGCAGTGTACTGTGAACTGGAAGACAGACTCACCAGACTGCATATAGCTGTGTTTCCAAAGATATTGGCGCAGATGTCATAGTACTGCCAGTCGATACGGCCAACACCGCTCTTTTTCCTGTTGTTGTCATGCACCTTCAGAAACTGCTTTTTAAGAGTTTTCATTTTGTTTAACAGTTGCTGCTGTGTGCGGATGATTCCCCTGGCTTCCAGCATCTTGGAGATGTTTTTATAAATCACTGCATCTTTAACTGTGCCTGTGATCTGCCTCATTATTTCCTCCTCTCCCCTAATGCTCAGCAACTCTCTAACCTCCTGGTCTGTCCAGGTCGACATGCTGCCTTCCTCACACGCATCCAGGACGCTCCCCTGGGCTCTGAAAGATGACATCATCTTTTCTGAGCCCATGAAAGCTCCAATCGGAGGCCTTTTAACAGTCCCGGGCCCTTTCACACTACCCAGCTTCCCGGGACGGTCCCGGATTCAGCCCTGGTCGAGACCTGGGTTGAAATCCCAGGATGCTCGACCCGGGAAATTGTCCCTGTACCCTTTCACACTGACAAAAAACCCGGGATGATGCGCGTTCACGTGCAATATCCCGGGATTTTCATGCGAGTGTAAAAGGGGTATAATTCTATGTTTAAGCGTCCAGTGCACAGATCTGTTTTTTGGGGGCAGTTTTATTTCTCCCACTGATATATATAAATAGCTCGTATTCCCACAACAATAGGTGATGTTTTTCCCAATATATTGGGACTCAGTCCTCTAAATAGAGACACAGTTCCTGTTTGTGTACTGGCCACAGTCTATGAACTGTCAATTTTAAGACAGATGAATGCCGCTTACGGCCGCAGCCGTGAGCACGGACGTGCTGGGGAGATCCTCGCTGTGCACAGCGGCGTGTCTAGTTCTCCTTTCTCCTGTCTCTCTTTAGCGGTGGTAGCGGTGCTGGATGGTCTCTACCCCTCAACGTGCTGGAGCCACTTGTATGCGGACACATGCAGAGCAGACTCCCCACCTGGCTGACCGCGTCTCCTCTGATTGCAGCTCAGCTGAAGCGGCAGGTGTGTGGAGTCTCGTTGGTTGTCCTTAGATCCCAGTCCGGAGGGGCAGATCCAAATGTGGGGTGTCACTTATCAGGGTGAACAGCAGATCCTCTAATGCGTTTTGCACACAGGTGCTTTTTCAAAGAGTAATGTGCCTTCTATTCCAATGCCTTTATATACCTGACCACCCTGATTAATCATTTTCCTATTGCAATAAAGGAGCCCTTTATAATGAGACCTTAGATCTTTGGGGTGGCCCAATACTCACCCTCCTCTAGTGCTCACCCTGTTCCAGTGCCCGAGAAAGCTTGGCCACATGGCGGTTTAACCTGATTGGTTGATAGCACCAGCCATCCACCAATCAGTGCTCAGATGCACCCTTGACTGTGATTGGTGGATGGCCAGTGCCATCCACCAATCGACACTGCTAATACCAGGCTGCACACCCACAGGGCAACTGCCAATACCCATACTGCCAGCAACCGGGCAGGCAATGGAATGCACAAGCTGGGACATAGCGGCCGAGAGGCAGAAAATGCTGGCCGGCCAATACAATTATAAAGTGGTAGCCCCAAATTCCCAACAGCACACTGGCTCGGGTGGAAAATGGCACCCTGCCCCCAGGCACAGCACGCATTGCATTCGGCATATTGGTAAATCTGGCAGCATCGCGTCCCTCATAGAAATCTATAGGGTATGTGGTTGCGGGCGGCAATGAAGGGATCGCACCAGGTATCTCCAATACCTGTTGTGGTCCCTCCATTGGGGGATACTTAATATTTGTGGTTAATCTCAGAAAATTGGTGTTTTTCGGGGATCTAGCCACAAATATACTATGATAAATGGGCCCCTTAGCTTGACTGAGATGATAGGATCATACTGTTCCTCTACCTTATACTGCAGACAGGTGTTAAGTGAGTAAGGGGGACATTTACTAGGCAGTGATAAGAGCAGAGAAGTGAGCCAGTGGAGAAGTTGCTCCATCAACCAATCAGCAGCTCTTGTATAATTTTATAGTATGCAAATTATAGATGTTACTTCTGATTGGTTGCCATGGGCACGTCTCCACTGACTCACTTCTCCGCTCTTATCACTGCTTAGTAAATGTCCCCCTTAATCATTCCTGGCCAGTCTCTAACAAGCATGATGCTATTTAGCACTTGTTCAACTGAGGGCTAGCTGTCTATCTAAGGCAGAGGGGAAATAAAGTTCTGCTTTACTCCCGCTGCTAATAGTATTGTGCAGAATTTGCAACCCGAGTAGTGTCAGCGCTGGGCCACATAACTTGATTAGATTGCGTGAGAGTGAGCGAGGTACTCTTGATCACCCACCTCACAGCTGTTCTCTCCTTCACTCATGTCACCTGGACAGCTGTTGCTTTACTCCGCTGCTCCGGGTTGTGACTAACAGGAACTGATTATACTGGATGCTGGGGCCGGCCTCAAGTGTCTGCTCCTCCTGCTACAAGTCGCTTCCTCTGGCTCAGCTTAATGGGCTATCAATCACTGGGAAAAGAGCTTGGGGCTGCCTCTCCTCAGTGGCTATTGGGATGGTGCTCACAATAGGTGCACAGCGAATGTGAAAGTGACTGTTAGTACACATAGAGAGTCCTTAACCCAGATGATGGGTTATAAGCAAGGAGAGTACTCCCTTTATCCTCCCACCTTTTCTACATGTGGGAACAAGTGCTATAGGTGGCGAGGTTGCCCATATTTGGACTTTTAAATGTCTCACTACTTATCCATATGTCATATTATCCTCCACAGATCCGCAATTTATTTTCAATGACTCTTTTATTGGAAGATAATGTGAATGTTTTAGTCGCTGACATATCTTGCTCACACTTTAAACTGCATCTCATTTCCAGGAGCTAATCGGAACATGGGCATATCAAGTACAGAAAGAAACAATGTAATGAAATGTTCTCTGAGCGTCTCATAGGATTAAATGTTTCCAAAATGCATTATTTTAATGAATTGTTTTGCATGTGATTATTTCATTGCACGTGACTTCTAAAGGCCATGGGGAAATCTGGTTAGCATTCCATTTAATCTGTACAGTGCTGTAGCTAAGGGAATAAGTAAAATCATACATGAATTGCTTGGTGTAGGAAATTGATGGCATTGCTGGGGCTAATTTCCAGCTAGGTGCCAAGTGGTTACTTTGATGACAGAGTGGACTCAAATTCTGCAGTCTGCTTCCTCTCACCTGCTGCCCTGACAGTATTAGGTTACCTATATTGTTAATAACATGTAACACATTAATATGGTCTAAACCTGTAACAGAAATTTAAGCCGTAAATATTCAATGTGGATACACTGACTGCATAGCCTTAAATACTCTGCAACAATTTCTCTATTTTTTGTCCTCAGACCTAATCACCCTGTTGTGTTGCTTCTGTTAGCAGCATAAAACAGAGTGAATCACAGGCTGATTGCAGGTGTCTGGAGATATCTGCTACTTTCCCCATAAATGTGTTATGCATCTAAAATCCTCTCTTCCAATACAAAAAAACAAGTCTTTTTATAAATTTATGATTTATGATTTATTTCCCTTTTTTTTGTGTTATTTTTATGGTTTTTTGTCCAGCTAAAGCTGCAGAATACACATTGAGGCAAAAGTTAGGAAAGGAGGTTTTAAAATACAAAATTATCTGAAATACACAGGTGAAAATGTATACATCTTTTGTTCATGATATATAAAAGAGCACAACTTGAATCTCCACAATCACATGCATTAAACATTCTAAACCATGACAAAAGTTGCAATTTATGAACAACCTTGAGGCTGTTATTTCCTGTAAGACAAAACTGAATTCATAAAAAAAAAAGAACAAATGATGATTACCCACAAACATTGGGGGTAATTCTGAGTTGATCGCAGCAGGACATTTTTTAGCAGTTGGGCAAAACCATGTGCACTGCAGGGAAGGCAGATATAACATTTGCAGATAGAGTTAGATTTGGGTGGGTTATTTTATTTCTGTGCAGGGTAAATACTGGCTGCTTTATTTTTACACTGCAAATTAGATTGCAGATTGAACACACCACACCCAAATCTAACTCTCTCTGCACATGTTATATCTGCCTCCCCTGCAGTGCACATGGTTTTGCCCAATTGCTAACAGAATTCCTGCTGCGATCAACTTGGAATTACCCCCATTGTGTTTGTGCAAATTGCATGTGAAAATTTATTTAAATGCTGTCACTGAGTACATCACTGGCCATCTTCTCTGCTGTTACCATCCCTCTCCATGATCCTTCTCTTCCGCTTGTGCACTGTGAGCCTCAGCGTCATTTTTGAAATTCAAGATGGCCACCGCGAGCCAATCATGGCTCGCCGCGTCATCGCCCCGCCCCCTCAACTGGCTTACATAAGCCAGCGGTGAAGTAGTGGCGGTCAGTCCGGCGGCGAGGAGGAAGCAGGCAAGAGCTCCCTAAGATAGAAGATGCCGGAAGCCCTGTGGCGGCGGCGGCCATGCAAAAGAGCTTAAGGCCAGGTGAAGGTGCAGCTAAATAAACTAATACAACATTAGGTGTCTGTGTTTTTATTTTAATATTTTCTTTACAGGCGGACTACAGGTGCAGCAGGCCCTTAATGTCTGGGCATGCTGGCACTTGTGGTTCTCCAAGTGCCAGCATGCTGGGGCAGGCTTGCTGGGACCTGTAGGCCACCTGTAAAGAACAATATTAGTATGCCATGAACCCCGCACCCACCGCCACCAGGGGTGCAGGGCATAGCACTGGGCTTTCAGCCCAGTGCTGGTTGTTGCTCAGGAGGGGGGACCCCATTTAAATTTTTGGGGTCCCCACTTTCTGAGGAATGCCAATCCTGGGCTGACTGGTTTGGGGGAGTGTTTATTGCTATGGCAGGGAGACCCCACAATGAGTGTCTCCCCAGCTATGTCATTATCCCACCTGGCTGGATCAGCCTAGTGCTGGTTTTGGTTAAATAGGGGGAACCCTATTCTTTTTTCTTTTCTTTTCTTTTTTTTTTGGGGGGGGAGGGGGGTGTTTGCACGTCACTAAGTGCCTCCCCAGTCACTGCACTCACCGCACGTCACTGGTGTGAAGGTGAGTGCCAAAGGAAATGTTCACTCTGACTCCACTTAGTCTAGAACTAATGTGACACCTCTTTAGGACACCATTCTCATGGCAGAGAAACAGGACACTCCCTTGGATCCCCAATGCAATGACAAGACCAATGGGTGCAGTGATGTCAGGTTTATTAAACGGGATAACTTCATCACATTAGGCTGTTTGCAAATGAAAGGTTACCACAATACACACAATACTATATGGTGTAAAGTAATGAATCCCGAACAGGATAATAATGTGATACAATATCAGAATAAGACACTCTAACTTGGCTATTGCAGCAAGCAGCCCTCTCTGTCGGTAACTTCAATTTTCTCTCAGGAAAATTATATTTTCAACCTTTAACATGTTACAGTTCTATAATAATAATAATGATAAATGTCATGTGATTTTGGAAATTATCTATCCCTTAGTATCTTAAATGTCACACCTTGTAACTACGGCACACAGAGCTGGTTTAAGGCGGGGGCGGTCGCCCCGGGGCCTCCACACATTAGAGGCCCCCACACCCTGCACTGTGTAGGAGTCTTACTTCGGCAGCTCAGCTGTTGAGTTTCAGCGGCCACCAAGGAGCTCCTGCAGAGTCGGTCTTGTGGGATAGAGAAATCCCATGAGACAGTTACTGCAAGCTGGACAGACTGTGCTCCCTGCTGTTATGTAACTGACTGTGTGTGTGTGTGTGTGTGTGTGTGTGTGTGTGTGTGTGTGTGTGTGTGTGTACATGGCAGTGGGGGGGACACCTTGCCAGCAATCGTAGAAGGGAGCCCCCACAATCTACATTTCCCTGGGACCACACCACCCTTAATCCGGACCTGACGGCACAAACAAACACACAATCTTTGTTGCAACAACAACATATCATTTCAATATCAGCTGTAATAACACAATAAATAGCAAATAATACATTTTGCAGACAAATAAATTCCATCATAGACAAATATATCAACTGATAATATAAATAGTGCTGTCCAATGCTACATCCACTGAAATCTGGGCAGGCTTGTGTCAGTGCATTTACTACTCAAGAAGAAAGTAGAGAGGCACTTTACACAATGTATTTGTTGGGTAGGCACTATTGACTCCCTTTGTAGGTTCTATACTTCTGGTAGATACTGAGCAAATCACATTAAGATTATAGTGAACACTCTGATGATGTGATATGCTGATTATCAGATTTAAAGGAGTTATCATATGGTTTTACATATTTACTCACATTACTGTGTATTATTAAGATATATATATATAAAACACTCACTTCTCCAGCGATGCAGAAAAAGTAGACAAGCCAGCACTCACGTGTAGATGAAAGAAAAGCAGCATTTATTCCTTAACCAAACGGCATGGTGAAGTTCAGCAAATACAGCAAACACAGCCCGACAGCTGTTTCAACCGACTGGTCTTACTCAGGGGCTAACCGCACTGTTGTCAGAACATGAAATATAAGCCTCAAATGGCACCACAATCAACCCAGCAGCATCAGGATGTGGGCTGAGACAAGTCTGGACACGCCTAATGCATCCCCTGCTGTCTCCTCCCACTCCATGACACTGGTAACTAAGCTAAACAAACCTGGTGTCATGCATAGCAACGGCTCCGGAGCGCGGCAAAACGTGCGGCGGGTGGTCTCAGCAGCCTGACTAGTAAATGGCATGCTGATAGTGAGGGGAATTGCAAGGACGCTGTATATCAAAACAGCAGTGAATGAAATGAAGTGATGTGTTTAAAAAAATAAAAGGAATAGTGCTGAAGCTCAGCAGAGCAGGGTTCCCTGAAAGTGCTGGCTAGAAAGTGCAAGGTGCAAAAAGCAGGAAGGAATGACAGGTCTAATGGAAATAATAGCAGGTGACACAAGGACAACCCTCAAAACAACCTACTGCAAAGCAATGCCCACTTGGTACGGCAATCAATATAAATAAGAATATATGTGCAAAAAGAATCCAAACTGCCTTATTGGGGAGAAAACCCACAGAATGCACAATGTCCGCTGCCTTGTGGTATTAAGTGAGTGATGTACAGCACCCAGTATTCCCAGATCGTCACCGATACTGGTACTGACTGGGCCCAACACTGCTTAGTTTCCAAGATCAGCCGGAATTGGACGTTTGCCAGTGTGGTATGGCTGTAAATATCACTAGACCAACATATGTTGTCTACTGGGGAATCCCATATAGGCAGCTGGAGTCTGATACTGCTAAATACAACACCAAAGATGGACAATAAGCTGCACATAGTGAGCAAGAGTGGGTCTGCATGGTGGATGTTGAAAGCGAGGGTGAAAGGAAAGGTGTCACTGCTAGTGAAGTGGGGACCTGTCAGGATTGAGTATCTATAAAGACACACACTGCCATGTGTCTTTATAGATACTCGATCCTGACAGGTCCCGTAGGTTGTTTTGAGGGTTGTCCTTGTGTCACCTGCTATTATTTCCATTAGACCTGTCAAAGTCGAAAAATATCATGATTAATATGCCTTGTATTAACCCCTAATGTGTGCGCATGCTGCTCGTCGCCTGGTCCCCCATGCGTACACATCCCCGCAGGTTTTGTAAGGGACGCTCCAGCGTCTCGTGCGCATGGGATGTGTAAATACGGCGGAGTTTGTGAGCTTGTAGAGTGCGACTCGATCGTAACATATTCAACCCAAATAGCGTATATTATAGTTAAATATTCCCCTTAACAATGTCAGCAAGTATGGTAAGTTTAAAACTTCTTGGACAGAGAGATTCCTCATTACATACTAGGAAGGCTCAGACAAAGGTTGGAAGGTAGTGTTTAGTATCCAGCTGTAGGGTATTAAAAGGGTATTATGCCTATGATAGTTAGGAAAGATTCACATATTCCTGCGCATAGTAATGCGCAGAAGTAGAAAATAGATAAATTGTATTCAGAATTAAATTATAAATAAGTGCAGGGTAAGTAAATGGAATTCAGTCATTTCTTTCCCACAGACTGAATACAATGGCCTTATTTACACTAAGCTTTGAGATTCTATGAAGAGGGCTTACACCTTTGTTTATGAATAGGGCCAGGTTTCTCCCCAGAATAATGAGTGCTGAGTTGCCATTGTCTCAACTGAAAGAGACATAAACAAGGGTGAACAATATCTAGGAACAGAGTTTGTTTGGAAGATCCGAAACAATAGCTTTCCACAACATAACCAGACAGAGAGGAATTTAGAATACTAACAAGTCCTAGCCATCGCCCATTTCTTGAGCTAACCAATGATCCCTGGTGCAGGACATGTCCCACCCCCCTAACCAATGTAAAAAGAGCACACAGTGTCTATTGTAGTATGTCTTGAGCTAGTGAATAAATATAGCTTGCAATAGGCTTGGTCACACAAGACTCTGCAAGGTTTTCACACTGAAGGCTGGAGGCCTGGTCCAGGAGCGCCAGCGAATCATTCCCACGTGTGTAAGTTTCTCTGTGGCCATTTCGTTACTCTGTGTGTATGCAATTCGTTCTCATTTTGTTATCCTTTAAGTGTTTGCCATTTATTCTCTTTGGGTTTATTCTATTTGCGATCATACGCTACTGTTTATATTTCTGTTTAGTTATTAATGTTAGGACTGTAGTGTATAAGCTGTAACTGTTTTTCTTTTCCCCTTTTACATACTAAAATCATCTAGAAAGGTGTTGGAACCTTAACAAGTGTTTGTGTGTTTCACCATTTATTACTAAGGGTTTCTGAGCATCTCAATCGCTCAAACAGCTTGCTTAATCACAAGGTTTAGTGTTACACCATTACAGTATCACGGTATTAAGGTTTACAGTGTAAGCATATTCTGTGTTTAAGGTTTAAAAGGTTATTGTCTGTGTGTACGCTCGCTGTGTGTATTCCGTACACCCAGCGCAGCGTGTGTACGTAACTTTCGTACCACGTGCGAGGTCTCTGTATGCAAATAGCGTACAAAGTGCGTAGCACGTGCACGTGGTTTAGCGACCATTACGGCTACACGGTATTAGTAGATAGCTTAATGTTAAAAGTTAAATATTTGACTCTATCAATTGGGGATCTCGTCCGGTCCACCTCATATCCGCAGTCAGGCGAAAACGCGCAGACTTTATCGATCAGCAAAGGGCGGAAAGGTGGTATCTTGTAGTGCTGATCAGATGAGCGTCTGCGTCTGATTCTCTTGGTTTGTAGGGATGCTGGTGGAATCCGAAGAAGGTAAGAACATTAAGCTATTGTCTTTTTAAATCTGGTTTTAATTTCTATTTGGTGCCAACTGCACACGCAACACATGTAACACACGCACACACCTGTACTCTGCATATCTGACCATATTGTTGCAGAACGGGGTTCGGGTGAGTCGTGTCATGTTTGATTCAGATTGCATTGCTTGTCTGTTTAAATAGGTTTAAAAGTATTTTTAATCGCTCTGCATAGCTTGATAGTTTTATTTTTAACCCAGGCCTAAAATAACTTCAGGGGCTTGTATGATGATTTTCTTTGTGACAAAAGAAGCCGCATGGTCTGTCCTCCATTTTGTGTAACCCTCATGGATGTGGAAGGGGGAGGAGCAGCGGCCATTTTGGGAAGGTCAAAAGATTTTTTTTCTGAATGGCTGATTTTCAGATGACTCAGGAATAATCAGCCATCCTTTGTCAAAAAGAAATCACCATTTATGAGTTTCCAATGCATTTATTTAACCCATGCATAAGCAATTATAAATAGTTCAGATAGGGCTTAATGTAAGTTAATAGTAAAATGAATATTTGATTTAAGAACGACACACAGATAAAACAAAGTTTTTTTTTGTTTTGTTTTTTTTCTCTCTCTCTACTTTACCTCCAAGATTCTAGGATTCTCTGCTTGTTGTGAGATGGGCCATTGAAATGCAAATTAACCTGTGTAACTGTTTTTTTTTTCTCTCTCCCAGCAGTGAAGAGAATCACCCTCACACACAGTCAAGGGCACATTCATATGCAAATTAGAGAAGTGAATGGGTCTCATAGATGTAATAGTGATTAGTACAGAGATGTAATCTTATAATTATATGTGTGTGTTTACATCAATGTATGTTATTAGATTAATTTAGAATTATATTGTATCTGTGTATTTTCACCTATCTACCTTCCTGTTTGCCATTTGCATTGATAACGTACTGAGAAAATTTGCTGCTATTTTAGTTAAAAATAAACATTAATACTTAAAGGGAGTAATTGTAAAACACGCACACAGCCTGGCCTAGTTAAGAGGTTGATACAGTGGAATACTGTGTGGTGCTTGGTAGGCGTTTATAGTTAAAATATCGCTTACATTGATAGAAGCGTGTTATTTGTGTTACTGTGGACGTATCCGACCTGTGTACACGTGCCTCTCACCGAGTGCGAGTCAAAGCGTACGTGACGCAAAGGCGTACACACGTAGCGTACATTACGCAACCTGCGTACAGATACGCCCACTAGATACAAAACACACGATAGCATTGTTTTAGTGTGGGAGGTATAGTAGCTACGTGATAATAGCACAAGTTCTTACAGTTCCCAAAATTAGTTTAAAGGTTCCTTCTCTTGCTGCAGCTCCTCTGGGATTAATCTGTGTTACCTGAATGCAAGTAATTTTCTGTACAGAAAAATCAAAGCATATATGAAGTGATAGAAGCGTGTGTATGCAAGTTAATTTTTCTTTGGGGTGAACCTTGAGAAAAGTCGAGATCTCGTGGAAGACATCCGTGGAGTGAACACGTGGTGGCGTGGGAGAAGGCCATCTCACATTAAAAGTAATTTAAGGTAAAAGGAGCAATTCGTGTTAAAGCAGACCAGAAGGTCGCTAAGTTTAAAGACCCTGACTTAAGAAAGGTCAGAGGCAGTGGGCGCAACCCACAGAGAGGTTGACGCAAAACCCATATAGGACCGTGTTAAGAATAAAGCTCCGGCTGAAGGTTTCGCAGCCTAAACAATCGATTCCGCTGGTCGTAAGGCGTATAAATAATAGTTACTTATACGCAGTGCGACTGTACCGCACGTAATTGTGTGCATTAGTTTGTTACCTTGATATCCACTAAGATTTACTGTGGGATCATAAACGCTACTTGTACATTCTAACGTGATTTGTGTAGTTTTTTTTTATTTTAAGGGAGGTTCGCTGATCACTCAGGAATTCTCCAGCAACTGATATTTACTGGGGAGGGTAGCATACTCCCACACGCCCCAGTAAATAGAAGTTCAGGTTGCAGGGGCCCTAGGTTGAGTACGCCAGCGTTACGTCAGAGCGTGTGTGCGTATTGGTCGACGTGGGCGAGAGTGAGTGAAGGTACTCGTTGAACTTTCACCGTCGCCTTACCTCTGGGAACTTGGTTGTTTTTTTGTAGGAAATTTGCTGAAAAAGAAATACCTGCAAAATAATGGGGGCCAGTTGCTCAAGTAAGGGGCGATCAACCAAGGTTCAGGTTGATTCGGTACCCCGACCTGCAGGGTCGGCCAGGTACATAATGTGTGAGAAATATGGTTCACACGCCGAGGTTTTATGCAATGAATGGGAACATATGACTGTGAACGATGGAGAACAGTTCTCCAGGGTAGGCAGTTTTAGTCCTGATGTTTTGCAAAATTTAAGGAGAAGGACAGGTCTAATAAAGGCCGGGAAGCAACGAAATAGACATTATGATTGTTTACAGATATGGCAACAGGAAAGTGAGATACAAGGAGGATTAGCTTACACAGCTGGTTCTCACCTTAACAGGAAACACATGGCAACTGGAGAACATATGGCTGCAGAGAATAGCACATTGGTATATGATAAAAATGCACTTAGTAACTGTATTATTAATGATAAGAGTAAATGTCATAAATGTAATAATTGTAATAAATGTAATAATGATAGAAGGAAAACTGATAAATGTACAAATTCTAACCCGTGCAAGTTGCACCCCATGTTAAACTTCCCTCAGGATTACAAGCAAGAAAGTGAGCCCAGCACGATGTCGGCACCTCTTCCAGCAGCCATCATACGAGACACCCAGGTGGGCACGGCCCAATCGGTAAAGGCAGTAGTCAAACCCCCTAACGGAGGGTCAGGTGAGGTCGTGTCCGCAGGTAAGTACGGTATTGTATATCATGCACAGACAAATGCACCTCACATTGTAGAGTCAACACCAGATGATGTAGTTGAACTTAATCCTGTCAGGGTGATCACAGTCCCAAATGGACAGACTGACGCTCTGGGAATCACTCCCGCCAGGAACAGTGCAATGCACCGCCCCTGGTCCCGGACAGAATTAAAGACAATTATGTCTGAATTTCCTGATCCCAGGAGAGATCTAGCCGCATGTCAAAGGATTATTAAAGAACTAGGAAACTCCACAGAACCCACCAACAAAGATTGGCGGACAGTGCTGAGGGCATGTTTGCCCTCCAATATTGACCCTGCGAAATTCATTACTGATTGTAAGTTAGACACAGAGGTACCTCTTACTGAGGAACACAATCAGGAAAATGTTAAGCAGATCAACATTCAATTAGGAGTATATTTCCCAGCTGTTGTTAAGTGGAACGAAATCTTCTCCATAAGACAAAAAGAAGGTGAAATTGCTTCTAATTATTTCAATCGAGCACTGCAGGTAATGGTTAGATACACTGGGATCACGGACATTGAGGAAAATGTACATCATAGAGAAGTAGTGGTTTACGTATTAATGAAAGGTTAAACAAAAGGGTTGAGAACAAGGGTACAGACCACTCAACCTAACTGGAGAAATATCTCGGTGGCTGCATTAAGAAAGTCCGCTGTTGGGCACGAACGGAATATCAGCAAGCACAGGGAGTCACAGGGGGGTAAGAAGCCTCAGACCCCTGTGGGTAAGTCAAATGTGTTAACATGTTATAGCTGCCAGAAGGAAGGTCATTATGCACGAGATTGTATGTTTAAAGATCTACAGAAGATATATCAACCCCCTAGACAACAACATAACCGTGGTATCCAAGGAATCAGGGAAGCACAGGAAGAGCGGTCAACGGTGATGAGCATCCACTAGAGGAGGCATCAAATCAACCAGGGCCCCAGGCCAGTGGCACATGGAGGAAGCCAAGGGTTTGTTATCTTTGTAAAAGAGAAGGGCATTATGCCAGCAACTGTAACAGCCCACATAAAGTCAGACCCCTAGACAAGAACACGAGCAAAGTCATGACACACAAAATTGTAATCAGGGATCATATATGAAGAATTTTGGGCCGCACCTGTAATTTGCAGCCAGTAAAGTTGATCATTAGCCTTGATAGTAAGCCTGAGGTTACAGTTAATGTAATTGGGAGGTCAGTTTCTTGTAGACACAGGGACGGCTGGGTAAACGTTTGTAATTTATCTTTAAATGTTTTCTTCACATCTGTAACGTTCACCAACAGAACTCAAACGTTGCATGGCTATTTGGTCTTTTCAGAGGTCTACCCAACCCCAGTATGTCTTACCAGCATCGTTGTGTTTGGCCAGATGCAAAGGGTGGAGAGGGGAAATACTGGTGGGGGGGGAGACTATGTAGAGATACGGGTGGACATGTTGATGCGACAGCCTGTTAATGAAAATCTGATAATGTTTTTTTTTCTTTTCAAATTGTTCTCTCTCTTTTTGTTTTTTCATGTTTTACGGATGGTATGTCACACAAAAGTTAGACAAATGGTAATGCAAGATTTATGCTCCTTACAGAAAGATCACTGATTGGGAAAGAATATTGTATCACCAGAGTGTTCGTTGTGGGAAGATTGTGAGACAGCACCTTTGAGATGACATCTGAGCAAGAAGAACAACAAGACCAGAGGACAAATTATCGTAACAAGTTTTTTTCCCCCTTCAAATATTTTCTGTACCCCCATTACAACTTTCTCTTTCTCCTCCTGTAAGATGGACTTACCCCAAGAGACTGCAGTCCGTGTTTTCCTGTTGACCCTGTTGTTGACCAGAGCAGTCTGTTTCGGTGAGAGTACCAGTGAGGTCGAGAAAGGATCTGGAATGGGTTCTGATGATCAGGATGGATTCGTAGAATTCCAAGAGCAACACAATCACCGAGCAAAGGCGAGTATCAGAAAACGATCTGGTAGCCATGTTATTAATAGACATTGTGAAGGATTGTTAGCTGAAGAGAATTGTATCTGTAGGAATTGTGACAACATAGTTGAGGACGGTTGCATCAAGGAATGTCAGTCCCGTTTTAATATCAATATGGACCGGCATCCATTGAGTGACTATCACTCATTGGTGGGAAAAGTGTTAAATCAGACAGACTGTTGGGTATGCTCTCAAGTACCTCAAGGTCATAGAAAGTCAGGACTAGTGCCATACCCATTAACGGTAGATGAGGTACTTGAGTTAAAGGGTGGGAGACCGGTGGACAAGAGATTTAATATTTCTAGTCCTCCTAGTTTGAAGCTCCATCAATACCATGTAGATAGGTCCCAAATATGTTTTAACATTTCCAATCCCCGAAAGCCGGGAAATTGGGAAGTGTCATAGAACAACCAAACCATGACCTTTTCACACAGAGCTGACAGAATGCCCATAGATTCAGAGCTTATACGCCACATAGCCGACAGTGGAAAATATTTCCAGTATAGGTACACTCTAGGAAGTAGGATCATGCGAGTTGGAGAAGTATCACCAGGATACTGTGCACATATCATACAGACTGATACTTGTACTAGACAAATGAGAGAGTTAGGGATAGGACTGTTTTCATGGAAGGTTTGTAATATGGTTATGTCATATTCTGTCCCATATGTTCTCCCCGATGACGCATATTTCATATGTGGGAGAAAGGCGTATAGGTTCCTTGCCCCAAACTCAGAGGGATTGTGTTACATTGGAAAAGTGTTGCTTGAAGTGAATTTATTACCCAACGATTGAGACAATGTTGTGATAAGATATGATTCCAAGGACCGTTTCTTTCACCTGTTTCTCCTTTGATTTTCTCAGAGGTACCAAGAAATCCACCTGGAAGAAGAATTTGATGACCTTTTACACAGACCACTGATGAACTGTGTCACAGACACCTAACGAGCTTTTAGAGACTGTAATTCTTTTTATGGACACTTGAAGAAGCTTTTGTTTGCCAATAAACCTTAAAGCTACAGTAAAGACCCGACGATCCCGACAAGACACCAGACAAGACATCAACAAGACCCCAATCGGCGACTCATACTAAATCTCACATAGTTATATGACTGCATTTATAACGCTTGTTTCTTATCTTCATCTCTACAACCTCCAGGTAGTATCCCACATAGTCGACAGGTGATTTTCACATATTAGCATCCACATACTCTCCCCCTTCATATATCATCAACTAATGTGCACCCCATTTGTTGTAACCAAAAGCCGAAAAGAGCTCGGTAGAGTTTGACAGCCCATCCACAGACCTTTAATACGGGATAAGAAGGATTCAAATGTATACTTCGCAATACCTCGAAGCTTGATTTAGAACACGTACGGCACGATGAAACATGACCCCTCAGACATGGATCTCATACACACATGCTTTTACTATCTCACTAGGTCATACATTTCCCACCTCCTCCTCTCCTCCCTACTCCCAATCATAATGAGGTATTTTCATGATAACATATATTTTTCTGTTTGGATTATTTAGATAGTGGCAGTTATTGTTGACTGCCAAAGGCTGGACTGTCAAAGTCGAAAAATATCATGATTCATATGCCTTGTATTAACCCCTAATGTGTGTGCATGCTGCTCGTCGCCTGGTCCCCCGTGCGTACACATCCCCGCAGGTTTTGTAAGGGATGCTCCAGCGTCTCGTGCGCATGGGATGTGTAAATACGGCGGAGTTTGTGAGCTTGTAGCGTGCGACTCGATCGTAACATATTCAACCCAAATAGCGTATATTATAGTTAAATATTCCCGTTAACAATGTCAGCAAGTATGGTAAGTTTAAAACTTCTTGGACAGAGAGATTCCTCATTACATACTAGGAAGGCTCAGACAAAGGTTGGAAGGTAGTGTTTAGTATCCAGCTGTAGGGTATTAAAAGGGTATTATGCCTATGATAGTTAGGAAATATTTGCATATTCCTGCGCATAGTTATGCGCAGAAGTAGAAAATAGATAAATTGTATTCAGAATTAAATTATAAATAAGTGCAGGGTAAGTAAATGGAATTCAGTCATTTCTTTCCCACAGACTGAATACAATGGCCTTATTTACACTAAGCTTTGAGATTCTATGAAGAGGGCTTACACCTTTGTTTATGAATAGGGCCAGGTTTCTCCCCAGAATAATGAGTGCTGAGTTGCCATTGTCTCAACTGAAAGAGACATAAACAAGGGTTAACAATATCTAGGAACAGAGTTTGTTTGGAAGATCCGAAACAATAGCTTTCCACAACATAACCAGACAAGAATGAATTTAGAATACTAACAAGTCCTAGCCATCGCCCACTTCTTGAGCTAACCAATGATCCCTGGTGCAGGACATGTCCCACCCCCCTAACCAATGGAAAAAGAGCACACAGTGTCTATTGTAGTATGTCTTGAGCTAGTGAATAAATATAGCTTGCAATAGGCTTGGTCACACAAGACTCTGCAAGGTTTTCACACTGAAGGCTGGAGGCCTGGTCCAGGAACGCCTGCGAATCATTCCCACGTGTGTAAGTTTCTCTGTGGCCATTTCTTTACTCTGTGTGTATGCAATTCGTTCTCATTTTGTTATCCTTTAAGTGTTTGCCATTTATTCTCTTTGGGTTTATTCTATTTGCGATCGTACGCTACTGTTTATATTTCTGTTTAGTTATTCTGTTTAGTTATTAATGTTAGGACTGTAGTGTATAAGCTGTAACTGTTTTTCTTTTCCCCTTTTACATACTAAAATCATATAGAAAGGTATTGGAACCTTAACAAGTGTTTGTGTGTTTCACCATTTATTACTAAGGGTTTCTGAGCATCTCAATCGCTCAAACAGCTTGCTTAATCACAAGTTTTAGTGTTACACCATTACAGTATCACGGTATTAAGGTTTACAGTGTAAGCATATTCTGTGTTTAAGGTTTAAAAGGTTATTGTCTGTGTGTACGCTCGCTGTGTGTATTCCGTACACCCAGCGCAGCGTGTGTACGTAACTTTCGTACCACGTGCGAGGTCTCTGTATGCAAATAGCGTACAAAGTGCGTAGCACGTGCACGTGGTTTAGCGGCCATTACGGCTACACTGTATTAGTAGATAGCTTAATGTTAAAAGGTAAATATTTGACTCTATCAGACCTGTCATTCCTTCCTGCTTTTTGCACCTTGCACTTTCTAGCCAGCACTTTCAGGGAACCCTGCTCTGCTGAGCTTCAGCACTATTCCTTTTATTTTTTTAAACACATCACTTCTTTCATTCACTGCTGTTTTGATATACAGCGTCCTTGCAATTCCCCTCACTATCAGCATGCCATTTACTAGTCAGACTGCTGAGACCACCCGCCGCACGTTTTGCCGCGCTCCGGAGCCATTGCTATGCATGACACCAGGTTTGTTTAGTTTAGTTACCAGTGTCATGGAGTGGGAGGAGACAGCAGGGGATGCATTAGGCATGTCTGGACTTGTCTCAGCCCACGTCCTGATGCTGCTGGGTTGATTGTGGTGCCATTTGAGGCTTATATTTCATGTTCTGACAACAGTGCGGTTAGCCCCTGAGTAAGACCAGTCGGTTGAAACAGCTGTCGGGCTGTGTTTGCTGTACTTGCTGTACTTCACCATGCCGTTTGGTTAAGGAATAAATCCTGCTTTTCTTTCATCTACACATGAGTGCTGGCTTGTCCACTTTTTCTGCATCGCTGGAGAAGTGAGTGTTTTATATTTATTGCTGCCTTGCACCACCATTTTTTGCTTTATATATATAGGCTTTGAGTGCTGTCATGATTTCCTATATATATATATATATATATATATATATATATATATATACAGGAAAGACCTGTATCGGTTGAAACAGCTGTTGGGCTGTGCCTGTATGTACACTTGTCGCCTTGATATGGAATAAATCTTCATTTTCTCATCTAATCCGTGAGTTCTGGCTTGTTTTGCTTTTTCCAATGAGCTGGAAAAGCGAGTGCCTTTATATATATATATATATATATATATATATACACACAGAATAAAAACCACAGCACTCACCGCACCAGAAGCGGGGCACAGCTATGCACTTACCACTCACAGGGTGGGGTGCATGTAACACTGCACTCTCCACCACAGAAGCGGGGTACACAGCTGTACTTACCACTCACAGGGCGGGGTGCATGTAGCCCATGACCACATCGCTCTAATAAATACAAACAGAGAACCCAGCACTCACCAAAGTAAACTCACTTATCCTCAACAATTCAATAAATAAATGATGGGGGTTTAGTTGGTGGATTGGCCAATGCACGGAAGCCTGTATACCGATTCAAGGTACCCCACCTTCATACAGGTCCTACACTATCACAGAGTCTTAAAACCTGACTACCACACTGCTGCATCATCTGCCTGCTAGATGTAATGTGTACCTGCCACAGACTTTATGGCTTTTAAAGGCACACTAGTCACCTATTGCACTGGCTCAAAGATGATTGCTAAAAAACAGCTGAGACAGGTTCAGGATAATAAAGTCCACACAGGGGTGCATGAGAAAGCTAGTGGCCACGGTCATCTAGCAGGCAGATGATGCAGCAGTGTGGTAGTCAGGTTTTAAGACTCTGTGATAGTGTAGGACCTGTATGAAGGTGGGGTACCTTGAATCGGTATACAGGCTTCCGTGCATTGGCCAATCCACCAACTAAACCCCCAGCATTTATTTATTGAATTGTTGAGGATAAGTGAGTTTACTTTGGTGAGTGCTGGGTTCTCTGTTTGTATTTATTAGAGCGATGTGGTCATGGGCTACATGCACCCCGCCCTGTGAGTGGTAAGTACAGCTGTGTACCCCGCTTCTGTGGTGGAGAGTGCAGTGTTACATGCACCCCACCCTGTGAGTGGTAAGTGCATAGCTGTGCCCCGCTTCTGGTGCGGTGAGTGCTGTGGTTTTTATTCTGTGTGTATATGAAGGGGTTAATCTATGGTTAGCTCTTATTAACCGTGGCCACTAGCTTTCTCATGCACCCCTGTGTGGACTTTATTATCCTGAACCTGTCTCAGCTGTTTTTTAGCAATCATCTTTGAGCCAGTGCAATAGGTGACTAGTGTGCCTTTAAAAGCCATAAAGTCTGTGGCAGGTACACATTACATCTAGCAGGCAGATGATGCAGCAGTGTGGTAGTCAGGTTTTAAGACTCTGTGATAGTGTAGGACCTGTATGAAGGTGGGGTACCTTGAATCGGTATACAGGCTTCCGTGCATTGGCCAATCCACCAACTAAACCCCCATCATTTATTTATTGAATTGTTGAGGATAAGTGAGTTTACTTTGGTGAGTGCTGGGTTCTCTGTTTGTATTTATTAGAGCGATGTGGTCATGGGCTACATGCACCCCGCCCTGTGAGTGGTAAGTACAGCTGTGTACCCCGCTTCTGTGGTGGAGAGTGCAGTGTTACATGCACCCCACCCTGTGAGTGGTAAGTGCATAGCTGTGCCCCGCTTCTGGTGCGGTGAGTGCTGTGGTTTTTATTCTGTGTGTATATGAAGGGGTTAATCTATGGTTAGCTCTTATTAACCGTGGCCACTAGCTTTCTCATGCACCCCTGTGTGGACTTTATTATCCTGAACCTGTCTCAGCTGTTTTTTAGCAATCCTCTTTGAGCCAGTGCAATAGGTGACTAGTGTGCCTTTAAAAGCCATAAAGTCTGTGGCAGGTACACATTACATCTAGCAGGCAGATGATGCAGCAGTGTGGTAGTCAGGTTTTAAGACTCTGTGATAGTGTAGGACCTGTATGAAGGTGGGGTACCTTGAATCGGTATACAGGCTTCCGTGCATTGGCCAATCCACCAACTAAACCCCCATCATTTATTTATTGAATTGTTGAGGATAAGTGAGTTTACTTTGGTGAGTGCTGGGTTCTCTGTTTGTATTTATTAGAGCGATGTGGTCATGGGCTACATGCACCCCGCCCTGTGAGTGGTAAGTACAGCTGTGTACCCCGCTTCTGTGGTGGAGAGTGCAGTGTTACATGCACCCCACCCTGTGAGTGGTAAGTGCATAGCTGTGCCCCGCTTCTGGTGCGGTGAGTGCTGTGGTTTTTATTCTGTGTGTATATGAAGGGGTTAATCTATGGTTAGCTCTTATTAACCGTGGCCACTAGCTTTCTCATGCACCCCTGTGTGGACTTTATTATCCTGAACCTGTCTCAGCTGTTTTTTAGCAATCATCTTTGAGCCAGTGCAATAGGTGACTAGTGTGCCTTTAAAAGCCATAAAGTCTGTGGCAGGTACACATTACATCTAGCAGGCAGATGATGCAGCAGTGTGGTAGTCAGGTTTTAAGACTCTGTGATAGTGTAGGACCTGTATGAAGGTGGGGTACCTTGAATCGGTATACAGGCTTCCGTGCATTGGCCAATCCACCAACTAAACCCCCATCATTTATTTATTGAATTGTTGAGGATAAGTGAGTTTACTTTGGTGAGTGCTGGGTTCTCTGTTTGTATTTATTAGAGCGATGTGGTCATGGGCTACATGCACCCCGCCCTGTGAGTGGTAAGTACAGCTGTGTACCCCGCTTCTGTGGTGGAGAGTGCAGTGTTACATGCACCCCACCCTGTCAGTGGTAAGTGCATAGCTGTGCCCCGCTTCTGGTGCGGTGAGTGCTGTGGTTTTTATTCTGTGTGTATATGAAGGGGTTAATCTATGGTTAGCTCTTATTAACCGTGGCCACTAGCTTTCTCATGCACCCCTGTGTGGACTTTATTATCCTGAACCTGTCTCAGCTGTTTTTTAGCAATCATCTTTGAGCCAGTGCAATAGGTGACTAGTGTGCCTTTAAAAGCCATAAAGTCTGTGGCAGGTACACATTACATCTAGCAGGCAGATGATGCAGCAGTGTGGTAGTCAGGTTTTAAGACTCTGTGATAGTGTAGGACCTGTATGAAGGTGGGGTACCTTGAATCGGTATACAGGCTTCCGTGCATTGGCCAATCCACCAACTAAACCCCCATCATTTATTTATTGAATTGTTGAGGATAAGTGAGTTTACTTTGGTGAGTGCTGGGTTCTCTGTTTGTATTTATTAGAGCGATGTGGTCATGGGCTACATGCACCCCGCCCTGTGAGTGGTAAGTACAGCTGTGTACCCCGCTTCTGTGGTGGAGAGTGCAGTGTTACATGCACCCCACCCTGTGAGTGGTAAGTGCATAGCTGTGCCCCGCTTCTGGTGCGGTGAGTGCTGTGGTTTTTATTCTGTGTGTATATGAAGGGGTTAATCTATGGTTAGCTCTTATTAACCGTGGCCACTAGCTTTCTCATGCACCCCTGTGTGGACTTTATTATCCTGAACCTGTCTCAGCTGTTTTTTAGCAATCATCTTTGAGCCAGTGCAATAGGTGACTAGTGTGCCTTTAAAAGCCATAAAGTCTGTGGCAGGTACACATTACATCTAGCAGGCAGATGATGCAGCAGTGTGGTAGTCAGGTTTTAAGACTCTGTGATAGTGTAGGACCTGTATGAAGGTGGGGTACCTTGAATCGGTATACAGGCTTCCGTGCATTGGCCAATCCACCAACTAAACCCCCATCATTTATTTATTGAATTGTTGAGGATAAGTGAGTTTACTTTGGTGAGTGCTGGGTTCTCTGTTTGTATTTATTAGAGCGATGTGGTCATGGGCTACATGCACCCCGCCCTGTGAGTGGTAAGTACAGCTGTGTACCCCGCTTCTGTGGTGGAGAGTGCAGTGTTACATGCACCCCACCCTGTCAGTGGTAAGTGCATAGCTGTGCCCCGCTTCTGGTGCGGTGAGTGCTGTGGTTTTTATTCTGTGTGTATATGAAGGGGTTAATCTATGGTTAGCTCTTATTAACCGTGGCCACTAGCTTTCTCATGCACCCCTGTGTGGACTTTATTATCCTGAACCTGTCTCAGCTGTTTTTTAGCAATCATCTTTGAGCCAGTGCAATAGGTGACTAGTGTGCCTTTAAAAGCCATAAAGTCTGTGGCAGGTACACATTACATCTAGCAGGCAGATGATGCAGCAGTGTGGTAGTCAGGTTTTAAGACTCTGTGATAGTGTAGGACCTGTATGAAGGTGGGGTACCTTGAATCGGTATACAGGCTTCCGTGCATTGGCCAATCCACCAACTAAACCCCCATCATTTATTTATTGAATTGTTGAGGATAAGTGAGTTTACTTTGGTGAGTGCTGGGTTCTCTGTTTGTATTTATTAGAGCGATGTGGTCATGGGCTACATGCACCCCGCCCTGTGAGTGGTAAGTACAGCTGTGTACCCCGCTTCTGTGGTGGAGAGTGCAGTGTTACATGCACCCCACCCTGTGAGTGGTAAGTGCATAGCTGTGCCCCGCTTCTGGTGCGGTGAGTGCTGTGGTTTTTATTCTGTGTGTATATGAAGGGGTTAATCTATGGTTAGCTCTTATTAACCGTGGCCACTAGCTTTCTCATGCACCCCTGTGTGGACTTTATTATCCTGAACCTGTCTCAGCTGTTTTTTAGCAATCATCTTTGAGCCAGTGCAATAGGTGACTAGTGTGCCTTTAAAAGCCATAAAGTCTGTGGCAGGTACACATTACATCTAGCAGGCAGATGATGCAGCAGTGTGGTAGTCAGGTTTTAAGACTCTGTGATAGTGTAGGACCTGTATGAAGGTGGGGTACCTTGAATCGGTATACAGGCTTCCGTGCATTGGCCAATCCACCAACTAAACCCCCATCATTTATTTATTGAATTGTTGAGGATAAGTGAGTTTACTTTGGTGAGTGCTGGGTTCTCTGTTTGTATTTATTAGAGCGATGTGGTCATGGGCTACATGCACCCCGCCCTGTGAGTGGTAAGTACAGCTGTGTACCCCGCTTCTGTGGTGGAGAGTGCAGTGTTACATGCACCCCACCCTGTCAGTGGTAAGTGCATAGCTGTGCCCCGCTTCTGGTGCGGTGAGTGCTGTGGTTTTTATTCTGTGTGTATATGAAGGGGTTAATCTATGGTTAGCTCTTATTAACCGTGGCCACTAGCTTTCTCATGCACCCCTGTGTGGACTTTATTATCCTGAACCTGTCTCAGCTGTTTTTTAGCAATCATCTTTGAGCCAGTGCAATAGGTGACTAGTGTGCCTTTAAAAGCCATAAAGTCTGTGGCAGGTACACATTACATCTAGCAGGCAGATGATGCAGCAGTGTGGTAATCAGGTTTTAAGACTCTGTGATAGTGTAGGACCTGTATGAAGGTGGGGTACCTTGAATCGGTATACAGGCTTCCGTGCATTGGCCAATCCACCAACTAAACCCCCATCATTTATTTAGTGAATTGTTGAGGATAAGTGAGTTTACTTTGGTGAGTGCTGGGTTCTCTGTTTATATATATATATATATATATATATATATATATATATATATTTCTCCAACTCCGGCACTCCGCTGACATAAATCTCATACTGCACCCGGTGCCTTCCTCATGTAAACCTGCACGGCTCCACGTAATATAGCCCTCCAATGGCGGCACTCCAGGGTTCAAGAAAAAATGACACAAGTCGGCTGTTTAGGCAACGTTTCAGCGCCGTTCAGCGCTTTTATCAAGCCAGTTACAAATGTGATTAACACATACCGGTATTTAAGTGCTCCCACCACCATGCATATAGGCTCCGCCCACTTCCGTATCCAGGTCACCCTACAGACCTGCTCAGGTTGCAGGGCTGTTACCATAGTAACCTAACAAATCACCACAACTGTGTAATGCATGAATACAAATAGATATACATACATATAATTAAAAAGACAAACAATGATTAAAAACAACAGGCTGTATATGAGAACCACAAACAGTTACATCTAAACACCAGCATTATCAAACTATTATTTATTCAATATCTTTAGCTGTAGAAAATTTAATAGCATAAAATCAATAGAAGTAACAACATTAAAGGAGCAACAAATGTATCAAGATATTTCATGTCGTGACTTACACTAAAAGCTATAAATGCTACATTATAAAGAACACTGCTAATCTCAATCAAATAAAGACCTGTAAGCCCAATGTCTCATTTAGGCCACGGGGAACCAATGTATCGAGACGCATGATCCATTCACACTCACGTTGTAACAATTTTACAGACCTGTCTCCACCTCTAGTAAGTGGCGGCACATGGTCTATAATCCGATATCTCAAAGTAGACAAATTATGTTTCGCCTCAGCGAAATGACGTGCGACAGGTTGTACACTCGACCCTGAATTCAAAGCTGCACGTATGGCAGCACGATGTTGTGCCATGCGTTCACGAAAAGTAATTTCAGTTTTGCCTATATACACCTTCGCACATGGACATGTGATGGCATAGACAACAAACCGGCTAGTACATGTGAGCCGGTGTCTAATGTCAAATTTCCGACCTGTGAATGGATGGTGAAAACTCGGGCCCGTCTGTAAAAAACCACAAGTGGTACAATTCGGGCACCTGAAACAACCATTTCTAGGTTTGCCCAAGAAACTCCCATGTGCGGGTTTATTCATACCTGATATATCATTACGTACCAGGTAATCCCTGAGATTCTTGCCTCTTTTATAGCATACCATTAATGATTTATGTTGGAGAGCCGGAAGGTTTTTGTCAGATTCAACTATTGGCCATAAAGCTTTCGCTTTTTTATTGATCACAGAACTCATATGTGTGTAACGATTACTCCACATATGACGATTGGAACAGTTATCCTTTTTCTTAGACACCAATAGTAAATCAGGGGATACTGCCATGGCCTTGGTTTTTGCCTTAATCAAATCATTAATTCCATAGCCTCTCTTTAAAAATTTCTCAAACATGGAATCTAATTGTCTTTCTCCCATCTCCCTATTGGTGGAAATGCGTAATGCTCTTAAAAATTGTGAATAGGGGAGGGCATGCTTCAAGGGCTCAGGGTGGGCACTAGAGGCTAATAACAAGTTATTTCTGTCTGTCGGTTTAGTATACAACGCCGGGCATAGCCTGCCTTCACATTTGGTTAAAGCTACATCAAGAAAATTTACACAATTAGCATCCAATGTGTAGGTAAACTTTACTGGGCTGTCACTGGCATTGTAGGTATCCATAAGTGTTGTAAACTCGTCAGCTGTGATCATATGGGGACTTGTGTCATTTTTTCTTGAACCCTGGAGTGCCGCCATTGGAGGGCTATATATATATATATATATATATATATATATATATTAGCAGGAGGTCATATACTGACCTTAATAATATAACAACATAGCAAATCTTAATAGCGTCAATAAGCTAAAAAGCTTTATATAATACTGAATTATCTGTTTATCCACATCAGTATTATCTGGATGACAACTGTAAGGGTATAGGTTGTTGGATAGACACAACTTAGGTCGGCAGTCATTAGGTCGACCATGGAAGGTCGACATGCATTAGGTCGACAGGGACAATAGGTCGACATGGTCATTAGGTCGACGTGTATCAGGTCGACATGGGTGTTTTGACTCTTTTTGGCATCGTTTTCTTTGTAAAGTGATGGGGAACCCCAATTAGTGCAATGTGTCCCCTCGCAGACAGGTTACTGTTCCAATCGTAGTCCATGTGGATCGTTAAGTATGAAAAAATCCCAAAAATTTAAAAAAACAAAAAAACTCAGGTCGACCTTTTAACCTGTCGACCTAGTACATGTCGACCTAATGACCATGTCGACCTAATGCATGTTGACCTTCAGTGGTCGACCTAGTGACTGTTGACCTAAGCTGTGTCGACCTAACAACCGTATCCCAAATGTAATAACAATCTTTATGAATAAATATACTGTACAACTACTATTATGGATAAAGTTATAATTGTACTGCTTTGGCAGTAAATAAAGAGCGTATTTGATTCAGTGATGCGCACACTCTTAACACTCAGATTTGACTACTGCTATGGTATTTGAATACAAGTATCAATAAAGAATATTAAGATTGTTCGTTATTAGAAGCTAAACTAGCACAAGGTTGAATAGATACAATGTACTCATTTTATAATACCGTGTTTCCCCGATAATAAGACACTGTCTTATTATTTTTTTTCCAACAAAAAACACCATAGGGCTTATTTTCGGGGTAGGGCTTATTTTAATTAACATTGACAGCAAATTTAAAAAAACAGGTGCCACCATGCCCCCAGTCCTGCTTTTACAGCCCCCAGTCCTCCTTTTACAGCCACCATGCCCCCAGTCCTGCTTTTACAGCCCCCCTTTTACAGCCACCATGCCCCCAGTCCTGCTTTCACAGCCCCCAGTCCTCCTTTTACAGCCACCATTCCCCCAGTCCTGCTCCTCACCTACAGCACTTTCCAGTTCCAGTTCTTCTTCTTGCTTTCTGCCAGCGCCACTGCTACTCCGCTCCCGCCGTGTACAGAAGCCGCGTGATGTGCGCGGTGACATCATGCGCAGGACGCAATGCATCCCTGGGACTTGGAGATGGAGTCTTCAGTACTGTACAGCATCCCTCAAGCAGGGTGGCGGTGAAGGGGGAAAGCGGGGGTGGAGCTGGGGGCATTGAATTTAGTGCACGGACTCGGGTAATAAGAATTTTGATAGGGCTTATTTTCGGGGTAGGGCTTATTTTGGACCAGTTTCCAAAAGCAAGGGTAGGGCTTATTTTCGGGGTAGGGCTTATTATCGGGGAAACACGGTAGCTATGGTAGTGAAATACTTATGCCCTACTTTAGCAACATATGACACACACTTCAATAAGGAAGAGTAAATACAAAGTACACAATTACAGTGGTTGAGCTTTTTATTATTACCTTTAATTTGTACACATTTTTCTTTCACATGCATATTTCGCCAGCTATTAACAAGTAAAAATAAAAGTTATATTTTAATAATTAGTGTTCATTTACCTAGCAGGTAAATTACTTTAAGTAATTTTGGTAACATATCAGTCTGTGTGTGCCCTATTTAAGGAATACTTTCTTTCTTCTTGGTTGGCATTACAGATACTGGGTAAACACTATCTGGCTCAATAATAGTGAAGGCTAAAATGGTGCTGTTGAAGCCTATTGAACAATGCTGCGTTTAGTAGTCATAGGCACTTTGGGGGTCATTCCGAGTTGATCGCTAGCTGCCGTTGTTCGCAGCGCAGCGATCAGGCTAAAAATCAGCATTTCTGCGCATGTGTATGCACCACAATGTGCACGCGCGACGTACGGGTACAAAGGACTTTGTGGTTGTGCACAGTTTCTAGCGAAGTTTTCAGTTGCACTGACAGCTGCAAGAAGATTGACAGGAGGCATTTCTGGGTGTCAACTGACCGTTTTCAGGGAGTGTTTGCAAAAACGCAGGCATGTCTGAAAAAACGCAGGCGTGGCTGGGCGTTCGCTGGGCGGGTGTATGACGTCAAATCCGGACACGAATAGGCTGAAGTGATCGCAAGCGCTAAGTAGGTTCAGAGCTACTCAGAAACTGCACAAACTGTTTTTGCAGAGCTCGGCTGCACATGCGTTCACACTTCTGCTAAGCTAAAATACACTCCCCAGTGGGCGGCGGCATAGCGTTTGCACGGCTGCTAAAACTAGCTAGCGAGTGATCAACTCGGAGTTGATCGCAGCAGCAAATTTTATTAGCAGTTGGGCCAAACCATGTGCACTGCAGGGGCGGCAGATATAACATGTGCAGAGAGAGATATATTTGGGTGGGGTGTGTTCAAACTGAAATCTAAATTGCAGTGTAAAAATAAAGCAGCCAGTATTTACCCTGCACAGAAACATTATAACCTACCCAAATCTAACTCTCTCTGCACATGTTATATCTGCCCCCCCCCTGCAGTGCACATGGGTGGTCATTCCGAGTTTATCGCAGCCAGCAACTTTTTGCTGCTGCTGCGATCAATAGTCCACGCCTGAATAGATGTATTTAGGGAGCAGTCCTTACTGGCGCTAAGCAGCTTAGATGTGACAGATTTCAAATAAATGTCACCACATTTAGATATACATACAAAAAACAGAATTTTGAAAACTGCAATACATCACAAGCGCTAAAAATCGTTAGTACAATATCACCAAAATGTTCCTTTTGGGTTGGGTGAGATGTTTTCTTTATCTGATGTTCTCCTTTGGTTCAGACCATTTAGGTATGGAGACTCCAATATGGAATAAAACAGACGTAATAAAAAACCAATGTGTAGTAAGTCTTATGTAATAACCAGGTAAGTATTAGTGCCTTTTTAGAGGCTTTTTTTATAGAAGACTGAACAGAATCCAAAGCGTACCCCACTCACACTTTAAGCGGGGATATATAAGCACATCAAGGTTTCTTTTATAGGAATGGTGGCTTCTACCGTTTTTTATACACCCAGTGTGGATCTCAAGGGGTTCAACCGAGCAAAGCTGTGAATTATATAGATCTTAGATATAGGAAGTTGATGCGTACCCCAACACTCACACTAGGAGGGCAGATGTGAAGCCTATCAAGGTATCTTTTTCTTCTTAGAGTAAAAGTGGCGGTCCTGGTGTAGTATATTCCAACTCACAGATCAAACCACGAAAACTCCAAACAAGATGACATGAAAAAAAATAACAAAAGACAACCAATGTGTAGTACGTTCTATTAACCCTATTGAAGGTTAGTGAGGTATGACTTAAGTACCTCTAACTAGCTAAAGTGATTCCAAAGCGTACCCCACTCACACTTTGAACGGGGATCATAAAACACATCAGGGTTTCTTTTTAATATACTGGCTTCTACCACTTGTGTTACACCCAGTGTGGGTCTCAAGAAATTCAACCAGACCAAGGTGTAATGAGCAATACTGATGTGTACCCCAACACTCACACTCAGAAGGAAGGTGCAAAACCCATCAAGGTATCTTTCTCTCCTTAAGGTGAACAAATGATTATCCAATATGGCGTACCCCAACTCACAGTTTGAGATACTAGATGACTCCCATAAAGGTATCTTTAAGGTTCCAAAATAGGGAATGGTGTTTCCTGCTTGGATCTAGTAGTTCTCCATTGTCCCCAAAAAAAATTTGTAACTCCCACAACGAAAATAGAGGAAGGGGGTTACAAATGTTTATTCACAGTACATGGGAAAAAATGATGACAGGGGACATACAGTAATAAAAAATAAAAATATGCAACAGCACATGTAACAATGGAATAAAAAATGGCAAAGAGGAATATTTGGAAAATCACTTGCACAAAGGTAGATAAAAATGTAAAAAGAAAAAGAAAAGAAAATCCAGATAGTAACAAGCTACTCACACTCCTGCTGTCAACGCGTTTCAGCCCTCACTGGGCCTTTATCAAGACATAATGGAGTGTGTTGGTAGCTTAGTATTTAAAAGGCAAAGAGCCAATCGAAAGAGAGCAGGAAGTGACATATTAATTAATTATAAAAACAGTTTGCTTTGCCATTTTCATACCAAACACATGCTAGGACCTTCTTACTAAATAGACCATGCATCAACATTAGATTTTATTAGATTCTGACTAAAAGAAATTATATTTTAGACAAAACTAAATGAGATAGATGCGGCCGTGGACTTCCGGCGGAAGTGACGATATTATCGAGTATTGTGGGAGATGTAGTCTTTTCTTGATCCACATTGCCGTTGGTTCAATGGAAGACATCGCCTAGGGAACAGTCCATAATGCTCATGGGAGCTGTAGTTTTATATTTCCATGTAACCAAACGGTGAACGGAACTCGTCACCAAAAAGCGGAAGTTGTCAGAACGGAAGACGGTCCACGGTATTCATGGGAGATGTAGTTTAAATTTTCCTTATGGTACAACTAGTGCGCGGAGATTGTCCTCTGTGTCATAATATCTTGGAGTCTATGGGACATGTAAACAGTCGTCATGATAACACGGTTTACCAGTATTGATTATGGTCCAAAGCCGGGAATCATGGGAAATGTAGTTTAAAATCGGAAAAAATAGTTCTGAAAAAAACAATCTTAATCAGATCGTATGTTTACATAATATATTAAGATAATTATACATCCCCAATATATTGTGTATTAAATAAGTGAAAACATAATAATACCTATATAAGTATTATACACATATGTGAAAAAAAAATGTAATCCTACATTAATAAGATAAATACAGATATAAAATACTTAAAGTGCAAAGTGCAATAGTGGATTTGTAAAGAAATCACTCATCCCTAAGATATTGTGTAATGGGTAAATAAGGACATGGTAATATATATATAAAGATTATTAATATATGTGAATAATAATACTACAATAATAAAATAAATGTATATATGCAAATTGCAGAGTACAACTAGGTCAATAGTGCAGAATACTGTGTGGTGTCAACATCGTGACATATGATTAAAGTGATTTCAATGAACCATTTTAATTCAAAATCACTATTTAAACCTGTGGGAGCTAAAGTGCTATAATTGAAAATATAATTCATCTCTGTTTTTGCCAACAAATTGGCCGTGTTATTGTTACGTTTGCTTCCTTTTATATGTCTTAGACCATAGAAACCTATGATTTCAGAGATCCGACAGTCATGTTTTGATTTAAAATGGGCAGATAGGGAATGGGTTTCAAGTCCCTTTTTTATATTTCGGACATGTTCCCCTAATCTAGTTTTCAGGGGGCGGGATGTCCGTCCTATATATGTCAGATTGCATTTGCAGCTAATAGCGTAGACTACATTACTTGTGTCACAAGTGATAAAATCTTTTATTTCCACAGTTTTATCATTAATGAGCACTTTTTCAATTTTGTTACAGCCCCCACTTTTAATGTTGCGACAGCCAATACAGCTGCCGCACCTATAGAAACCCTTTGACATTATTCTCGGTGTATTTGAGATGGTCTGTATGGCACTGGAAACTAATTTTGATCTTAGATTGGGAGCCCTCCGGTAAATATGGACCGGTTTATCTGGGACAAGTTAAAGATAACAGCTTATTTCTGCCCAGTTTCGAACTGGGGACCTTTCGTGTTTTAGACGAATGTGATTAAAGATAACAGCTTATTTCTGCCCAGTTTCGAACTGGGGACCTTTCGTGTTTTAGATAAACCGGTCCATATTTACCGGAGGGCTCCCAATCTAAGATCAAAATTAGTTTCCAGTGCCATACAGACCATCTCAAATACACCGAGAATAATGTCAAAGGGTTTCTATAGGTGCGGCAGCTGTATTGGCTGTCGCAACATTAAAAGTGGGGGCTGTAACAAAATTGAAAAAGTGCTCATTAATGATAAAACTGTGGAAATAAAAGATTTTATCACTTGTGACACAAGTAATGTAGTCTACGCTATTAGCTGCAAATGCAATCTGACATATATAGGACAGACATCCCGTCCCCTGAAAACTAGATTAGGGGAACATGTCCGAAATATAAAAAAGGGACTTGAAACCCATTCCCTATCTGCCCATTTTAAATCAAAACATGACTGTCGGATCTCTGAAATCATAGGTTTCTATGGTCTAAGACATATAAAAGGAAGCAAACGTAACAATAACACGGCCAATTTGTTGGCAAAAACAGAGATGAATTATATTTTCAATTATAGCACTTTAGCTCCCACAGGTTTAAATAGTGATTTTGAATTAAAATGGTTCATGTAAATCACTTTAATCATATGTCACGATGTTGACACCACACAGTATTCTGCACTATTGACCTAGTTGTACTCTGCAATTTGCATATATACATTTATTTAATTATTGTAGTATTATTATTCACATATATCAATAATCTTTATATATATATTACCATGTCCTTATTTACCCATTACACAATATCTTAGGGATGAGTGATTTCTTTACAAATCCACTATTGCACTTTGCACTTTAAATATTTTATATCTGTATTTATCTTATTAATGTAGGATTAAAATTTTTTTTCACATATGTGTATAATACTTATATAGGTATTATTATGTTTTCACTTATTTAATACACAATATATTGGGGATGTATAATTATCTTAATATATTATGTAAACATACGATCTGATTAAGATTGTTTTTTTCAGAACTATTTTTTCCGATTTTAAACTACATTTCCCATGATTCCCGGCTTTGGACCATAATCAATACTGGTAAACCGTGTTATCATGACGACTGTTTACATGTCCCATAGACTCCAAGATATTATGACACAGAGGACGATCTCTGCGCACTAGTTGTACCATAAGGAAAATTTAAACTACATCTCCCATGAATACCGTGGACCGTCTTCCGTTCTGACAACTTCCGCTTTTTGGTGACGAGTTCCGTTCACCGTTTGGTTACATGGAAATATATAACTACAGCTCCCATGAGCATTATGGACTGTTCCCTAGGCGATGTCTTCCATTGAACCAACGGCAATGTGGATCAAGAAAAGACTACATCTCCCACAATACTCGATAATATCGTCACTTCCGCCGGAAGTCCACGGCCGCATCTATCTCATTTAGTTTTGTCTAAAATATAATTTCTTTTAGTCAGAATCTAATAAAATCTAATGTTGATGCATGGTCTATTTAGTAAGAAGGTCCTAGCATGTGTTTGGTATGAAAATGGCAAAGCAAACTGTTTTTATAATTAATTAATATGTCACTTCCTGCTCTCTTTCGATTGGCTCTTTGCCTTTTAAATACTAAGCTACCAACACACTCCATTATGTCTTGATAAAGGCCCAGTGAGGGCTGAAACGCGTTGACAGCAGGAGTGTGAGTAGCTTGCTACTATCTGGATTTTCTTTTCTTTTTTCTTTTCTTTTTACATTTTTATCTACCTTTGTGCAAGTGATTTTCCAAATATTCCTCTTTGCCATTTTTTTCCATTGTTACATGTGCTGTTGCATATGTTTTTTTCTTACTGTATGTCCCCTGTCATCATTTTTTCCCATGTACTGTGAATAAACATTTGTAACCCCCTTCCTCTATTTTCATTGTGGGAGTTACAAATTTTTTTGGGGGACAATGGAGAACTACTAGATCCAAGCAGGAAACACCATTCCCTATTTTGGAACCTTAAAGATACCTTTATGGGAGTCATCTAGTATCTCAAACTGTGAGTTGGGGTACGCCATATTGGATAATCATTTGTTCACCTTAAGGAGAGAAAGATACCTTGATGGGTTTTGCACCTTCCTTCTGAGTGT
Source organism: Pseudophryne corroboree (assembly GCF_028390025.1). NCBI lineage: Eukaryota > Metazoa > Chordata > Amphibia > Anura > Myobatrachidae > Pseudophryne > Pseudophryne corroboree. Next base: position 130,090,627 of record NC_086450.1, read on the forward strand.
GAGTGTTGGGGTACGCATCAGTATTGCTCATTACACCTTGGTCTGGTTGAATTTCTTGAGACCCACACTGGGTGTAACACAAGTGGTAGAAGCCAGTATATTAAAAAGAAACCCTGATGTGTTTTATGATCCCCGTTCAAAGTGTGAGTGGGGTACGCTTTGGAATCACTTTAGCTAGCTAGAGGTACTTAAGTCATACCTCACTAACCTTCAATAGGGTTAATAGAACGTACTACACATTGGTTGTCTTTTGTTATTTTTTTTCATGTCACCTTGTTTGGAGTTTTCGTGGTTTGATCTGTGAGTTGGAATATACTACACCAGGACCGCCACTTTCACTCTAAGAAGAAAAAGATACCTTGATAGGCTTCACATTTGCCCTCCTAGTGTGAGTGTTGGGGTACGCATCAACTTCCTATATCTAAGATCTATATAATTCACAGCTTTGCTCGGTTGAACCCCTTGAGATCCACACTGGGTGTATAAAAAACGGTAGAAGCCACCATTCCTATAAAAGAAACCTTGATGTGCTTATATATCCCCGCTTAAAGTGTGAGTGGGGTACGCTTTGGATTCTGTTCAGTCTTCTATAAAAAAAGCCTCTAAAAAGGCACTAATACTTACCTGGTTATTACATAAGACTTACTACACATTGGTTTTTTATTACGTCTGTTTTATTCCATATTGGAGTCTCCATACCTAAATGGTCTGAACCAAAGGAGAACATCAGATAAAGAAAACATCTCACCCAACCCAAAAGGAACGTTTTGGTGATATTGTACTAACGATTTTTAGCGCTTGTGATGTATTGCAGTTTTCAAAATTCTGTTAATAGTCCACGCCTATGGGGGAGTGTATTTTAGCTTAGCAGGGCTGCAATCGCTTGTGCAGCCCTGCTATGCTAAAAAAATTTCAAGCAAAACTAGACTTGGCCTGGACATACTTACCCTGTGCGATGGATCCAGCGATGATGGGCCCGGCTTTGACGTCACTCCTCCGCCCTCCGTTCTGCTGGACACACCTACGTTATACTCACCACTCCCCGAAAACGGCTCCAAACGGTCAGGATCCACCCTGGCACGCCTCCGTTCCGTCAATCTTCTTTGCGGTCCGTCCTGAGACCGCTTTCTTCTTTAGATGCAACGTAACCCAGCGGGCGCCGCGCATGCGCATTCTGCACCCGTTTGCACTGCAGCAATAAACCGCTGCGTGCAAACGGGTAAGAATGACCCCCATGGTTATGTCCAACTGCTAACAAATGCTGCGATCAACTCTGAATTACCCCCTTAATGACTAAGAGGCTGTAGTATTGCACACTTAATGAAGCTGTCCCTATAAATACACAATGACAACTGGAACTAGTGTGTGCTCTCTATTACTTGTAGTTAGGAACTAGAGATGTGCACAGGACACTTTTCGGGTTTTGTGTTTTGGTTTTGGATCTGGATCTCCGTTTGTATTTTGGATCTGGATTGGTTTTGCCAAATCCACCCTTTCGGGTTTTGATTTTAGATCGGGATTTTTTTGGGGAAGAACAAAACATAAAAACAGCTAAAATCACATAATTTTTTTCCCCTACAGTATTATTTACCTCAATAACTTTAATTTCCACAAATTTTCAGTCTGTTCTGAACACCTCACACCTCACAATATTGTTTTTAGGCCTAAAGGTTGCACCAAAGTAGCTGGATGACTAAGCTAAGTGACACAAGTGGGTGGCACAAACACATAGCCCATCTAAGAGTAGCACTGCAGTGTCAGACAGGATGGCAGTTTTAAAAACTAGGCCCCAAAGACTATATTATGCAAAGAAAAAAAAAGAGGAGCAAGGTGTAATTGTCCTCGGGCTCTCCCACCCACCCTTATGTTGTATAAACAGGACATGCACACTTTAACAAACCAATCATTTCAGCGACAGGGTCTGACACATGACTGTGGCTGAAATGATTGGTTTGTTTGGGCCCCTACCAAAAAAGAAGCAATTAATCTCTCCTTGCACAAACTGGCTCTACAGAGGCAGGATGTCGTCCTCATCCTCCAATTCCTCACCCCTTTCAGTGTTTACATCCTCATCCCCACAGAGTATTAATGTGTCCCCACTGGAATCCACCATCACAGGTCCCTGTGTACTTTCTGGAAGCAATTGCTGGTAAAGGTCTTTCTGGAGGAATTTACAATTAATTTTGATGAACATCATCTTCTTCACATTTTGTGGAAGTAACCTCCTGGGGCGATCGCTGACAAGGTTACCAGCTGCACTAAACACTCTTTCGGAGTGCACACTGGGGGGAGGGGGGGGGGGCAACTTAGGTAAAATAAAGCCAGTATGTGCAAGGGACTCCAAATGGCCTCTTTTTCCTGCCAGTATACATACGGGGCTGTCTGATATGACTACTTGGATGCTGTCACTGATACAGTATAATCCTCCACCATTTTTTCAATGTTGACAGCTTCATATGCAGTGACAGTAGACATGTCAGTAATAGTTGGCAGCTCCTTCAGTCCGGACCAGATGTCAACACTTGCTCCTGACTGACCTGCATCACCACCAGCGAGTCGGCTAGAAAATTTTATTCTTTTCCTTGCAGCCCCAGTTGTGGGAGAAAATGAAGGAGGGGCTGTTAATGTGTCACGTTCCGCTTGAGATGACAATTTTTTTGCCCTGACGAAGCTTATGTGAAACGTGCACGTGGGCATTTCAGAGCGGCGCTAGCACGCCAGCTCACTCACTATGTGTTAACACTAATATGAATATGTATGTGCAATATTTTACCTGATTTAAGAGATTTATAGTATCGAGTGTACTACATGGAGCACGACTGAGAGATAGGGTTGCAGATGGGAAAAGTGCCTGCTGAAATTACTTATATATGGCAATACCCGTTTAATAGTGGGATTTCTATGTTAAGCAAGAGGGAGAGCTGTATCTTTAACATACCAACATGAGTATATCTTGCTAAACCGAATTAATATATTATATAGGTTCATTCTGACACACATTGGAGAGTCTTTATATAACCAATTGATACAGTGTATGATCTATACTTATCTAATAGAAAAAGCGCAATTGTTAGAGCTGCATTTCTGACATGCAAATGCAAACATACTCTGTAGCATTGCATCAGTATACTATATAGATCCATTCTGCGGCGTTTTAGAGCGGCGCCAACACGCCAGCTCACTCCCTGTGTGGTAACACCAATATGAACCACTATTATATGTGTGCAATATTCTACTTAATTGAGAAATTTATAATACCAAGTGCACTGCATGAAGTAAACTTGAGAGATAGGGTCGTAGATGGGATAAGTGCCTGCTGCAATAATTTGCATATGGTAATATCTGTCTAACAGTGTCATTCCCATGTTAAGCAGAAGGGAGAGCTGTATCTCTAACATACCAATATGAGTATATTTTGCTGAATTGAATGAATATATTATACAGGTTCATATTGACACATATTGAATAGTTTCTAAGTAACAAATAAATACAGTAAATGACTTACTCCTATTTAATAGAAAAAGCCTATATTTCGGAGCCGTGTCTCTGACACGTAGATGCAAGTATATCCTGCAGTATTGTATCAGCATAACATACAGATTTACCCTGCCATCTGCCTGCAATATTCTATGTAACAAACAGACACAGTGAACAACCTGTGCCTGTTTAATGGTAAAAAAAACTTGTAACTATAGTCGCAACTGTTGCAACCTTCGGGACAGCAACAAAATAGATACATTGGAAAGGAGCTAACGGGCTACTAAAAGCCACACCATATGAAATGGGATATTAAGAATTACAATTGGTAACTTGTGGCAGTATTCCAACATTGATTAGAGATACCTAATATAGTGAGCGAGCAGAGTGAATAGCTCATGTCTGCTTAACATTTTGAGAGTATTCAACTCTAATCAAGCTGTATGATATGACGACAGTAAAGTTATATTGTATAATTTATGGGATCAGTTGCATTCACACTATGAAAGATAATGAATGCAACAGTTATATGATTAGCATCAGTGTGTCACAGTATGCCTTTATTACAAACGACAATAGCCCCGTTAAATGTGCGGCATGATTAGGCTTACTGCATTCCAATACATCCTATATAATATTGTTGATAACTACAGCAGCCTTACAGCTCTCGATTCCCAATCACACTAAATAATATAGTAATTGGGAATAAAGTAACTAGAAAACCACAAATAGTACGTTACATTCCATTTCAGGCAATTCAGAGCAATACGCTCATCTGATACTCACGTACAGGATTAAGGCACAAGAGAGAGTTCCAATCAATCTCTAGAGACAGTCTTAATATTAGCAAAAGCTATTGATGCAAATTGCCCTGCCACAGGGATGTAACACTGAGATACCTGTCCCACAAACATAAATTAAATTATATTATTTATATACTTGGGAATATATTCCAATGGTGTCGGATGGCATTGACTCAAGTATTATTGAAGAATCAAAAGCTCATTCCCCATGTATAGAATTGGCATGGCAGATTCCATATATGTACGCAAAACCATGAATATAGAATAAGGGTTTAAATATATACCCCTACACCAACCGTTAGACACTGTTATATACCACCCTGCAACCTGAAATAGATAATGTCAGGCAATTCATAGGGTACCTTAGTGAGTAAGGGTATAATTCCAGTAGTTGAAAATTTTGAGGTTGGTTCCAGGAATCTTTGCTCACACACAAAAGTGATATTAATACAAAAAAGACACATTAGTGAATTTGATATTGATTTTTATTTATTGATTGTAATTTTTGTCTTGCAATTTTTCACATCATCAGGCATTTTAATTTATGACATTAAAAGTTAAATTTTAATTATACTTACCTTCTTTCTATAAGTGCACCAACAAAGAGACAAACCTTTCCTTTCCAGTGTTTTTCCTCAACTTTTTTGTCTATGGCAGCACCACCTAGATAGTATCATGAATTGATTCATAATATTTAAATTGGGGAACCGTATCGTCTATTTGAAGCATTTCCAATCTGACAAAAGTCTAGTGCAGAGGATTTCCATTTTCCCTTTTCCCATAATCTAATGATAATTTTCTCACCAGAGATACAACGTAGGCTTTAAACCTAGGATCGGGCACGGTGGCCAAAATGTAGTGATCTGATATCAACACATTGACCACCCTGAAGCCTGGCAAAGTGAATGAAGGGCTCCATCTACAAGTCCCACATACTTAGCGGAATCGCTCCCTCTTAGCTCCTCCTTCAATTTCTCCAGCTGCTTCTGCAAAAGCCTGCTGAGGCGAATAACCAGACTCAAGCTGGCAGTGTCTGAACTGGTCACATGTGGCACTCCCAGCAGCAACAACAGCCGTGGCAGCAGTAGGCGTAGCACTCAATGATCCTCTGGAGGAATCCTGGATAGGAGAGGACTCGTCAGTCATACCAGTGACATGGCCTGCAGGACTACTTCCATTCCTGACTGAGGAGGAAATTGACGTTGAGGGAGTTGGTGGTGTGGATTGCAGGAGCTTGGATCCAACAGGAAGAAGGGATTTAGATGTCAGTGGACTGCTTATGCTCTTAGACAAAGTTTCTGAACTTTACAATGACTTATGATGAATGAGCTGCAGGTGACATATAAGGGATGTTCCTAGGTGGTTAACATCCTAACCCTTACTTATTATGGATTGACAAAGGCAACACATAGCTTGACATCTGTTGTCTGGATTTGTGGAGAAATAATTCAACACCAAAGAGGTGGCTTTTTGGTATTTTGCCCAGGCATGCAATGGGCTTTTTCATCCCATGGACAGCAACTGTCTCCACTGGTGCTTTATTGAAACAAACCACATTACCATCAGAATCCTCATCGTCAACTTCCTCCTCAGCACCAGCTACACCCATATCCTCCTCATCCTGGTGTACTTCTACAGTGAAATCCTCAATCTCAATATCAGCAACTGGACTGGCAGTTCTCCTCCCAGCACTTGCAGAGGGCATGCAAATAGTCTTAGGAGCCTCCTCTTCCCATACAGTCTTGGGAAGGTCAAACCTTGACATCACAACCATGGACACACTTGGGGGTAAATTTACTAAAATTCGTATTTTTCCGAATGAGGTTAAAGTTCAAACACGAATGACATCGAAAGTGTAAAATTGCAACTTTTTGAATTTATTACGACTAATTTACTAAGCTGTCGTATTCTGCATTTTCGTATTTTCCGAAGTCGATGTCATTCATATTTTGTGGCAGTGTTTTACGGGAGTGAATTGTAAAACACTGCCGACATTAACACAATGAATCTCGGCCGGATCTGTGACATCCGTGCTGGGCTTCATTGTGCACCTTTCGTAAAAAAAAGAACATTGTTAAAATTCTTTAAAAAAATGCGTGGGGTCCCCCCCCCCCCCTAAACAAAACCAGCCTCGGGCTCTTTGAGCCGGTCCTGGTTCACAAAATATGTGGAACAAAATGACCGGGGTTCCCCCATATTTCATAAACCAGCACCAGGCTCTGTGCCTGGTCCTGGTTCCAAAAATACGGGGGACAAAAAGTGTAGGGGTCCCCCGTATTTTTGAAACCAGCACCGGGCTCCACTAGCCAGTTACATAATGCCACAGCCGGGGGACACTTTTATATTGGTCCCTGTGGCCCTGGCATTACATACCCAACTAGTCACCCCTGGCCGGGGTACCCTGGAGGAGTGGGAACCCCTTCAATCAAGGGGTCCACCCCTCCAGCCACCCAAGGGCCAGGGGTGAAGCCAGAGGCTGTCCCCCCCATCCAAGGGTGGCAGATGGGGGGCTGATAGCCTTTTTGTAAAAATGTGAATATTGTTTTTAGTAGCAGTACTACAAGTCCCAGCAAGCCTCCCCCGCAAGCTGGTACTTGGAGAACCACAAGTACCAGCATGCGGTGGAAAACCGGGCCCGCCTGTACCTGTAGTACTGCTACTAAAAAAATACCCCAATAAATACAGGAGACACACACCTTGAAAGTATAAGTTTATTACATACATGCACACCTACATACATACATACTTACTATGTTCACACGAGGGTCGGTCCTCTTCTCCATGTAGAATCCATGGGGTACCTGTTGAAAAAATTATACTCACATAATCCAGTGTAGATCGGTCCTCTTCTGTTCTTTGTATAATCCACGTACTTTGCAAAATAAAAAAACGGACACCCGACCACGCACTGAAAGGGGCCCCATGTTTTCACATGGGACCCCCCCCTGACTCCTGTCTAAGGGGGTTCCTTCAGCCAATCAGGGAGCGCCACGTCGTGGCGCCCTCCTGATTGGCTGTGTGCTCATGTAGTGTATGTCAGGCAGCACACGGCAGTGATACAATGTAGCGCCTATGCGCTCCATTGTAACCAATGGTGGGAACTTGGCGGTCAGCGGCTGACCGAAAGTAACCTCACCGCTGACCGCAAAGTTCCCACTATTGGCTACAATGGAGCACATAGGCGCTACATTGTATCACTGCCGTGTGCTGCCTGACATACACTACAGGAGCACACAGCCAATCAGGAGGGTGCCACGACGTGGCGCTCCCTGATTGGCTGAAGGAACCCACTTAGACAGGAGTCAGGGGGGGTGGTCCTGGCAGTCGGGGAAAGGGGTCCCATGTGAAAACATGGGGCCCCTTTCAGTGCGTGGTCGGGTGTCCGTTTTTTTATTTTGCAAAGTACGTGGATTATACAAAGAACAGAAGAGGACCGATCTACACTGGATTATGTGAGTATAATTTTTTCAACAGGTACCCCATGGATTCTACATGGAGAAGAGGACCGACCCTCGTGTGAACATAGGTAAGTATGTATGTATGTAGGTGTGCATGTATGTAATAAACTTATTCTTTCAAGGTGTGTGTCTCCTGTTTTTATTGGGGTATTTTTTTAGTAGTAGTACTACAGGTACCAGCGGGCCCGATTTTCCACCGCATGCTGGTACTTGTGGTTCTCCAAGTACCAGCTTGCGGGGGAGGCTTGCTGGGACTTGTAGTACTGCTACTAAAAACAATATTCACATTTTTACAAAAAGGTTATCAGCCCCCCATCCGCCGCCCTTGGATGGGGGGGACAGCCTCGGGCTTCACCCCTGGCCCTTGGGTGGCTGGAGGGGGGGACCCCTTGATTGAAGGGGTTCCCACTCCTCCAGGGTACCCCGGCCAGGGGTGACTAGTTGGGTATGTAATGCCAGGGCCGCAGGGACCAATATAAAAGTGTCCCCCGGCTGTGGCATTATGTACCTGGCTAGTGGAGCCCGGTGCTGGTTTCAAAAATATGGGGGACCCCTACGCTTTTTGTCCCCCGTATTTTTGGAACCAGGACCAGGCACAGAGCCCGGTGCTGGTTTATGAAATATGGGGGAACCCCGGTCATTTTGTTCCACATATTTTGTGAACCAGGACCGGCTCAAAGAGCCCGAGGCTGGTTTTGCTTAGGAGGGGGGATCCCATGCATTTTTTCCCCAAAAATGTAACACTTTCCCACCCCTTCCCACTGATAAACATGCACGGATCTCATGGATCCGTGCATGCCTATCAGAACACGGTAAAAAAAAGCAGGTCTGTTTTATTTTAGCATTTTTTTACGATTTGTATTTTTTCACGGCAGTGTTTGGCTATTGCCGGCAGTGTTTGTGAATTACACTTTTTAGTAAATTACCGAGTTCTACCAAATAACAGGTGTATTTGACCGATGGTGTATTCATTCGTAATTATTTTCTTTGAGTTCCAAAAAAATACGAATGCCCTCATCGCTGCCGTGATTTGAGTTTAGTAAATTCCCGAGATGACACTTTGAAGAAAAAACACCATCTCGGTCAAAATCGGGAGCTTAGTAAATTTCCACCTTGGACTCTCCTTGGGGATTTGTGATATCTCTGAGTCTGAAAGCACAGTTGCTTTTTTTCCTGTGCTTTAACAAGCTTAAATTTTTTTATTTTTCGAGAGGGAGTAGGGCTTCCATCTTCATGAGAAGCTGAACCACCAGTCATGAACATAGGCCAAGTCCTTAGCCTTTCCTTGCCACTTTGTGTTGTGAATGGCATATTGCCAAATTTACATTTCTCATCAAATATTTTTTTTATTTTTTGGTTATTAATTTTTGCTTCTTGTATTTTACATGCCCTCTATGACATTGGGCATTGGCCTAAGCAGACGATGTTGATGGAATTGCATCATCAATGTCATGACTGGTGGCGGCAGCTTCAGTACTAGTGCTAGGAACTGGAAGTGGTTCCTGGTCTTTCACTATTTTTTCCACCAAATTTTTGTTCTCCATTTCACAGCACAGCACCCATTTTATTACAGCAAACAGAACAGCGCCCCTGTATTTTTATAGCATACAGGCAGGGCCAGTGTTCCTTTATTTTAACAACACCCCTGTATTTTTACAGCATACAGGACAAGGCCAGTGTACCTTTATGTTAACAACACCCTTGTATTTTTACAGCATACAGGACAGGGCCAGTTTAGCTTTATTTTAACAACACCCCTGTATTTTTACAGCATACAAGACAGGGACACATCACCCCTTTATTTTCAGAGCACCCCTGTATTTTTACAGCATACAGGACAGGGCCAGAGTACCTTTATTTTAGCAACACCCCTGTATTTTTACAGGGCCAGTTTAGCTTTATTTTATTTTTTATTTAAACTGTTTTTATTAGGGCAGCAGACAAATCATTAGAACAGTATATTCCCAAGAATAGGAGACAAAATCATCGCATAACATGTAGGTCAGTACACTACACTGTACAATACACTGTAAGCACCTATGGGGTGAATAAAAAATAGTCTGACGATTTTTCCAACATCAAAACATAGAAAAAGAAAACCTTATAAACATACAGCTGAGGAAAATATGGAAAAGAAGAGAAAAAGAGGAAAGGAAAAGAAGAAAAGAAAAGGGAAGAAGAAGCTGTGAGACGTAGGGGGAGGTGAGAGTATGTGCATAGAAAGGATGAGTCTTGTGGGAGAGAAAAGGGAGGGCTTATTCAATTAGAGATCCAAAACATGTTAAGGAGATATCAGAATAGACAACGGGAGACAAACTAAGTAGCTATAAAGGACCGGTATACAGGTGACTCCTTGAACTCGAACCAGGGGAACCAGGTGGTCGTAAAGTTAATGGTCTTTCCCGTTGAGAAGGAGATAAGGTCTTCCATATCCAAAAAGTAATCAATCTTTTTAAACCATAGTTTAATCGAGGGCGGAGATGTGGATCTCCAAAGACTCGGGATAACCGCCTTGGCAGCGTTGCTAAGATGTCTTAATAGGGAGCATTTGTAGGAATGAACAATCGCAGGGGTGTAGTTGAGAAGCCAAAATTCTGGGCCTTTAGGGACTATGTCCCCCATTATCAACTCAGAGCATTTGAACACTTCTATCCAAAATGGGGTTATGAGAGGGCATTCCCACCATATGTGCCTAAAGCTCCCTGGGGCGCCTTTACATCTCCAACAAAGGTTTGAGAGAGAGGGAAACATCTTATTAAGGACAAGGGGAGTCCTATGCCACCTATAAATGAGTTTGTAAAGAGTCTCCATTGTCGATAGACATAATGAGCTCGCCTGGGTGTTACGAAATATGGATTCCCAATTGGCCTGTGTAACTAGCCCTGGCAAATCTCTCTCCCAGGAAGACATAAATGCAGGGGGTTGCGGAAACAGGTCTTCAATAATAAGCGCATAAATTTGAGAGATAATATGTGTAGGAGATCTAGGAGAGACACACAGTTTTTCGAAAGTGGTGATATCTCTAGTTATATCAGAGAAGTTCCTAGAAGAAGTTATAAAATGATGAGCTTGAAGGAACTTCCAAAAATCAGAGCTGGATATATTCCAGAGAGATTGAATATCTGAAAATGATCGCACCCTGCCCAAACTCACCAGCTGACCGACCCTGAAAAACCCAGCCTTCGCCCACTGAGCAAAGGCTGTCCCATGGAGACCTGGAGCAAATTCAGGATTGTGAAGAAAGGAAGTTAAGGGGGACCATTTGGAGGATATATGGCTCTTAGCCCTCACCTTGGACCACAATTTAAGCGTGGGGGAGACCATGGGGTGAGTAACCTTTGGAAGGATAGGTTGCCATGGCACAATTTTGATATAATGTGGGAGACATCCCTCCTCCAGCAAAACCCACTGTTTGCAATCTTTGGCCCGTGACCATTCTAAAATCCTATTCAAATGAACTGCATGGTAATAGCTAGAAATATGTGGGAGCTGTTGTCCACCTTGATGTTTTCTCCTAAATAGAATGTCATGTTTAAATCTAGGTGTGTTGCAACCCCAAACAAAGGCACGGATAAGATTCTGGGCATCTCGGAACCAAAGTAGAGGGATGTGTATAGGGAGGGTTTGGAGGAAGAATAATATCCTAGGGCGGGCATTCATTTTGACTACATTAATTCTGCCAAACCACGATATTCGTAGTTTCTTCCACCTCTGAAAGTCCAGGCGGAGTCTCGTCAATAAGGGGGTAAAGTTTAAGGAGAATAGTTTGGATAAATCATTGGAGAGTAGTATCCCCAAATATTTTAATTTGTGGTCATGCCAAGCAAAGAGGAAGGAGCTTTTCAAACCTTCTATCACAGCAGGAGAAGTAGTCAGGTTCATTGCAATAGATTTAGAGTAATTTATCTTAAAATTAGAGAGGGCTCCAAACCTATCGAATTCTGCCATCAGATTTGGTAGCGAAGTGACCGGGTTTGAGATTAAAGCGAGTAAATCGTCGGCATATAGAGCCAATTTGTATTCGGTCCCCTTCAACACCAAACCCGAAATATTAGGATTAGCCCTGATGCCTCGGGCCAAAGCTTCCATGCATAAAACAAAGAGTAGTGGGGATAGTGGGCATCCCTGTCTTGTGCCGTTGGATATTAAAAAGGAATCAGAAAGGGAGCCATTAATTCTAATTTTGGCGGATGGAAAAGTATAAAGAGATAAGATTCTATGGAGACAGGCATTGCCAAGCCCTAGATGTTTCAGGATGCCAGATAAGAAGTCCCAGTCCACCCTGTCGAACGCTTTTTCAGCATCGGTCGATAATATGATTGAGGGGGACGTAACCTGGCCAGCATAATGAATCATATTAAGTGCTTTAGTGGTGTTATCCCTGACCTCTCGGCCTAAGACAAATCCGGCCTGGTCTCCATGAATCAAACCGGGCAATAATAGTTTAAGGCGATTCGCAATCAGTTTGGAAAAAGATTTATATCTATGTTTAATAGTGAGATTGGTCTATAGCTAGAGCAGAGACTGGGGTCTTTGCCCTCCTTAGGTATAACCGTAATGTGGGCTTCAAGGGACTGAGGGGAGAAATGTGAGTTTTCTGATATAGTGTTAAAGGCTCTCGTAAGAAGAGGGGTCAATTTCTCCTTGAAAGCTTTATAGTAGGCAATCGTGTATCCATCAGGGCCCGGACTTTTGCCATTGGGAGAGGAATCAATAACTTTCATAACCTCCTCAGTAGAGAAGGGTGCATCCAGGCCTTTCGCCTCCGTTGTGGACAGACTAGGGAAGTCTAGGGACTTTAAGTAATCTGATATAGCCGCGCAAATAGGTACAAAGAAAATAGAAAGAGTGCGCTGTCAAGAAGCTGCTGGTGTAGGGGGTGGTAATTCCCCAAGAAAGTATATACAATAAAAATGGTGGTCACCAGCGCTAGGTTGTATAAAGTATGTATATAGTGATATACTAATTAAAAATTCAGGACGGTTGGTTATGTTGAGATAATGTATATAATAAATTTAATAGGATAATATTTAAAAATACAGATGCCTTTGCAACACAATTATAGGTTCATTAATCAAATAAAATGACACATCCACATATCTCCTCAGTAGGATTAATTCATACCCCGGCTAGGACTCCCTCTGGAAATATGTCCATATAGGTTGTAGGAGAATTGATAAAAGCAGTGGAGTTGGAAAAGTCCCTGTTAAGCATACCAAATGCAAGCGTTTTCAAGCAGATAGGGAAACTCCAATTTCTCCGCAGATGGTGATGTCCAAGGGAAATGCTGTCCAATTGATGCCATATGGGTAGCAGGAATGGTGGTATCCAGCAATAATGAGGAGATTTTTGGAAGATGTGTCAGGCAGTCTCTAACTCAACGCGTTTCGCTGGTGTTGACACCCAGCTTCCTCAGGAGTGAATATAGCCGTGCGGTGGGATAGCTTATCTGCCCTTCCTGATGGACCAGAAAGGTTGTATAACGTGGAATAATATGTCTGAAAGGCCTTAGCAATTTAAAGTGTCTCATGTTGGGGTTGACCATGACCATCTTTAATTGAATGGATAAAAGTGAGTGCACGTTGTTCTCTGAGAGCTTTGGCCAACAATTTCCCTGGTTTGTTGCCCCATTGATAATATCTGCTACGGCATTTCCGATATGAAAATTTAACTCTATCAGGGAGTAGTTTATTCAGATCAGCCCTAGCGATCTCAAGATCAGAATAATGTTGAGGGGTTTGGTATTTCTTATGTAAGAGTTCGAGGGTTTGATAATAGATCATCTCTAATTTTTTCCCTCTGTTTTTTACGAAAAGAACTTAATTGAATACATACCCCCCTTATGACACATTTATGTGCTTCCCAGACTGAGACCTTAGAAATATCGTCTAAGTCATTAGTACAGATGTAAGAGTCTAATGCGTAGTCAATTCGAGATCGGCACTCCGTGTCTTGTAATAAGGTGTCGTTAAAACGCCAAGACCATTGGCGACGTGAACATGACGGCAGGCGTATTGTAAGGTTACAAAGCTACACAAGATCTGCTATAAGCGCCTAATCAAATAGTTTTTAAAAACGACATCATGAGCGCTGCCAAAAAAGCACTGTGTATATGCTTTAAAAATTGCTAAGAACGAAGAGAAAAGATTGGCTGCGCTTATGATGTGGTTAAAACAACCTTGTTATTGGAGAGCTGACAAACACAATGATAATATATAAAAGTTTTTATTAAAATATTAATATGCCAATGAAGTTTTAAACACAATATTTTACTAAATTATACATATGTGTATACTCTGAACTGACCCTATATATCAAACAGCAAATAACAATGTTCACAAGATAAATTAGTGGTTGGTAATAATGTTAAAAAAATGTAACATACATGTAGCATTCATATGGCTACTCACTGAAATTATATCATTCACAAGGATCGTGAGACTGCACACTATCTAAAAGTACAGAGGCAACATGTACTTTAAGATTCATAAAAGTCCAGGCAACAGGTGACTTAATTAGGGAAGATTAGATAATTACCTCTCCTGGGCTGTTAACACCGGGCGTCCCCGGTGTAGTCCACTATAGCCCTCTCTGCGAGTTAATAAGGAGAATGATTTGAGCAAATTGCTCTAATGAGGGCTGTTCCCATGTAATGGGGGGGTATCTCTGTATTAGAAGGCTTTTTCCTGAGATCTCCCGGGGGCTGGTAAAAATCCTTTATTATGCCCACTCACATGCGGAGAGGAATGTGCCGTCCAGTTCCGTCAATAGTGCTGCTAATGAAGTAGCTGTGCGCGCCGTGCATCGGCGTTGGCCAGGACTTCCAGATGTAATGAGGCAAGTCCTCTCGCTGAGGCTGGAGTGTCCTTAAGCGGTAACCGCCGCTAGCAGCAGAATGGAGGCGCTAAGTGAGAAGCGCTGGCCGGAGCAGTCCATAGTAGATTGGAGCAGTGCCAATATGAACGGGTCAGCAGTCAGAGAAATAATGGGAGGAGCCTAACGCGTTTCGTCACGATCACGTGACTTTCTCAAAGGAATACACGTGACGAAAAAGCCTTCTAATACAGAGATACCCCCCATTACATGGGAACAGCCCTCATTAGAGCAATTTGCTCAAATCATTCTCCTTATTAACTCACAGAGAGGGCTATAGTGGACTACACCGGGGACGCCCGGTGTTAACAGCCCAGGAGAAGTAATTATCTAATCTTCCCTAATTAAGTCACCTGTTGCCGGGACTTTTATGAATCTTAAAGTACATGTTGCCTCTGTACTTTTAGATAGTGTGCAGTCTCACGATCCTTGTGAATGATATAATTTCAGTGAGTAGCCATATGAATGCTACATGTATGTTACATTTTTTTAACATTATTACCAACCACTAATTTATCTTGTGAACATTGTTATTTGCTGTTTGATATATAGGGTCAGTTCAGAGTATACACATATGTATAATTTAGTAAAATATTGTGTTTAAAACTTCATTGGTATATTAATATTTTAATAAAAACTTTTATTTATTATCATTGTGTTTGTCAGCTCTCCAATAACAAGGTTGTTTTAACCACATCATAAGCGCAGCCAATCTTTTCTCTTCGTATTGTAAGGTTAACAGGAGCATGGTCTGACCATACAATTTGTCCTATAGATGTCTCGGCTAAAAGATGTAGGTGTCGGTGGCTCAGAAATAGATAATCAATCCTGGAGTATGTCTGATGTGGGTGCGAAAAAAAAGAATAATCTACTTCAGTAGGGTGTGTCAATCTCCATGTATCAATCAGCTGGTGGTCGAGCAAGGTACGCCTCACCCTCCTATACTCCTTCTCCGGTCTATAGGAAATCTTTTTAGAGGTGTCGTGGAGGGGATCAAGGGTCCAGTTTAAGTTGCCTCCCATCACTACTACTCCTTCAAGGAGAGGCTCAGCAGTTTCCAAGACCGAGGTCAGAAAGGAAGGCTGTTTAGTATTGGGAATGTAAACATTCAAGAAGGAAAAGCGTTGGCCGTATATATCACATTTAACCAGCAACCCCCTACCTTCAGCTAGTCTATGGGAAGTAACATTAAGGATAGGCAGGTGGCGAGCCAATAAGACAGTCACACCTAATGTCTTGCCAGAGGGATTATTAGACAGGAAAACATGAGGAAAATAGTGACATTTCAGAGACGGCACCTGTCCCATCTTAAAATGCGTTTCCTGAATAAAAGCAACACCGACTTTCTCATCTCTAAGCCATTTAAGGAGTTTAGACCTTTTCTCAGGAACATTTAAACCCTTTACGTTAAGGGTAGTGACGTGTAAATCAGTCAGCCCCATTTACATAG
Organism: Pseudophryne corroboree; assembly: GCF_028390025.1. Taxonomy (NCBI): domain Eukaryota; kingdom Metazoa; phylum Chordata; class Amphibia; order Anura; family Myobatrachidae; genus Pseudophryne; species Pseudophryne corroboree. The sequence goes on from NC_086450.1 coordinate 130,106,688, forward strand.
CAGTTTAAAGAGAATTGCAACAGTCACCTCTACAACAGCTAAAGGGAGGGGGAAGGATAGAGCAGCAGAGGAGAGAGATAGAGCAAGAAGGAAAGCAAAGAACAGTAACAAGGAAAGTGCAGAGTGGAGAGTCACACTGCAAAGTACATCACTAACTAACAATGCTAATAGCAATATCAGAAAAAGAACCGCTACAAAAGGGGCAGGAGCGGATTCCTGCCGACTCCCAACCCTAAGAGACAGGGGATACAGCATAATGGGGGTCCTACGGGGGGCCAAGGACAGCGACCACCCACGGTATAGAAATCAATTAAATGTAAAGAATCACCAAGGAGTGCAAATGCGCACAATATGGACATATAGAAAAAAATATTTTCTTTAAACCTTTCTGCAAATCTTCTAAAAAAACTGTAAAATTATATAAAGGGATATTATTACTGAAATATATATGCAGCTTAAACACAATCAAAAATACATTCCAACGATAACCTATCACTAAACTATGAAACCGTTACAAAACCGATCTCACATGGGAGCATCATATTGCAACAGTAAGGAGAAAAACCAAGGATGCAACAGCATTAACAGGAGAATTCACATCAATACAAGACATCGTCACTCAATCATGGAGGCTCTAGGGATCGTGAGCTGGCAGGATGACTTCCTCGTGACCGAGGGGAACGAACTTGTTGCCACACGTCGTCTGGAGGAATAACATCAGGCAAATCCGGCTGGTAGTGAAAAGCTTCCCAATCAGGTAATAGCACTGGGGGCAAACCCAGAGTTGAGGAGAAGGCCTGTAGATCCGAGGGTCTGGAGAGAGTAGCAACCTTGCCATTATGAGAAACCTGAAGAGAAAAAGGGAAGCCCCATCTGTATTTCAGTTCAAGTTTCCTCAGGGAATCCGTGAGGGGTTTCAAGGCCAGATGCTGTTGTAGGGTCGACCATGCAAGATCCGGAAATAACTGAATCCTGGTGCCTTGAAAGTCAATACCATCCAGTTGGCGGGCCTTTCTCATTATCTCCTCCTTTTGGACATAATAGTGAAGCCTGCAAATCACATCTCGCGGCCTGTCAGAGGGTATGCCACGGGGACGGAGAGCACGGTGCGCCCTGTCAAATACAATGTCCTTGTTCGAGTCTAGGTCAATAAGTTCTCCAAATATCGCGGTTAAAGCATTCGTCAGATCAGCCTGTTGGACACTCTCTGGGAGACCTCTGACCCTGATATTATTCCGCCGGCCGCGGTTGTCCATATCCTCAAAACGAGATTTGAGAAAGGAGATATCATTCCTCTGAAGCGAAAGCACCTCCCGAAATTTGGTAAGGGTATCGATGCCAGATGACTCGTGTCGCTCCAGCACGTCTACACGGGACGCAATTTGAGACATATCCTGTCGAATCGCTGTCACTTCCTGCTTGATGGTGGAAAGTAAGCGAGTCTCCTGAGCCGAAAAGTCTTGTTTCGTGGGAAGTGATCTAACATGAGACAGAATCTCGCTGATCTCTGCAGACGAAGAGGAGGCCATTGAGGGCTGCGTGTCCCTGGGGGACGACATGCCGTCTATCAGAGAATGTAGAATCGGAGAGGCCGGAACGGCAAAGGTAGCGGCTGGGCCAACGGTAGGCAGAGTTAAGAACTGATGAAGATCGGACGAATGGCGGGCCGCAGGAGACGGAGTTGCGTCTGGCTTGGTCTTGGCCTTCTTTTTCTTCGTGCTTCTCACCATGAGATCGGTCTGCAAGCAGGTGGAGCGGTGTTACACTTTCATATGACCTTGGTAATGTACAAACACGTGGGCCGTCGCCGTGCAGTAGCCCCCTCCGTGGCCTTAGGGTGACATCAGGCAGGCAGACACATAGCTTGGGGGCTGTGCTGTCGACCTCAGCAGCACTACTTCAGGGCACGGTCCAGTCGGTATGTAATTATATAATTATAATTATAAGGCACTGTGCACCAGTCTCCGGAGTCCCGAGTCCCCCCAGATCAGATGGGCCGGGCTGGTGATGAAAGCATTGGTAGGAAGGCAGCTCTGTGAGCTTCACCTCCAGGATGGAGTGCAGCTCAGTGCCTGTCCCCTCCCAACCCCCCATCCCCTGCTGGAGCCCTCTAACTCACAGATCCAATAGATCTACTTACATTGGGGCCCAGCAGGAGAGAAGCAGAAGGGAGCCGGAAGTGCACCTGAAAGACGGCCGCCGGGCGTCCCGCGGCCCTGTCTGGATGCAGCTGGTCCCAGCGTCTCTCAGCGTCTTCAGGCGGCAATGCGTGTCAGAGGGCAGCAGGGCGCATCTTCTAGCCGCGGCTAACGGCAGCGGGTGTAGCGCGGGTCCAGGTGACAATCGCGGCCGGACTCGGAGGTCTCTGGAAGCGCCTCCGGGTTGGGGAGTAACTCGAGGCCCCGGCTTGTGGAAGCCCTGAAGGCCGCAATCCGTGGGAACAGCAGGTACTGTTCCCCGATTCCGCGGCACAAACAGGGGCGCTGCAGGGAGTACAGGGGGGACAGAGAGGCCACTGAGGGCGTCCAGGGAGCACAGTAAGGGGCTAATAAAAGAAAAATAAGCCCCAGAACTCAGGAGCCTATCCAAGACTTGCCTGCTCCCTTCAGCAGCCAGGCCACGCCCCAGTTTAGCTTTATTTTAACAACACCCCTGTATTTTTACAGCATACAAGGCATGTACACATCACCCCTGTATTTTCACAGCACCCCTGTATATTTACAGCATACAGGACAGGGCCAGTGTACCTTTATTTTCACAACACCCCTGTATTTTTACAGCATACAGGACAGGTCCAGTGTACCTTTATTTCAACAACACTCCTGTATTTTTACAGCATACAGGACAGGGCCAGTGTACCTTTATTTTAACAACTCCCCTGTATTTTTTCAGCATACAGGACAGGGCCAGTGTACCTTTATTTTAACAACTCCCCTGTATTTTTACAGCATACAGGGCAGGGCCAGTGTACCTTTATTTTAACAACTCCCCTGTAGTTTTACAGCATACAGGACAAGGCCAGCACCCCTGTATTTTTACAGCACCCCTGTATTCTCACAGAACCTCTGTATTTTAACAACACCCCTGTATTTTTACGCATACAGGACAGGGCCAGTGTACCTTTATTTTAACAGCATCCCTGTATTTTTATAGCATACAGGACAGGGCCAGTGTACCTTTATTTTCAGAGCATCCCTGTATTTTTACAGCATACAGGACAGGGCCAGTGTAACTTTATTTTAAAAACATCCCTGTATTTTTACAGCATATAGGATAGGGTCAGTGTACCTTTATTTTAACAACACCCCTGTATTTTTACAGCATACAGGACAGGGCCAACACCCCTGTCTTTTAACAACACCCCAGTATTTGTACAGCATACAAGACAGGGCCAGTGTACCTTTATTTTAACAGCATCCCTGTATTTTTACAGCATACAGGACAGGGCCAGCGTATCTTTATTTTAGAAGCATCCCTGTATTTTTACAGCATACAGGACAGGGCCAGTGTACCTTTATTTTAACAACTCCCCTGTCGTTTTACAGCATACAGGACTGGGCCAGCACCCCTGTATTCTTACAGCACCCCTGTATTTTCACAGAACCTCTGTATTTTAACAACACCCCTGTATTTTTACAGCATACAGGACAGGGCCAATGTACCTTTATTTTAACAACTCCCCTGTAGTTTTACAGCATACAGGACAGGGCCAGCACCCCTGTATTTTTACAGCACCCCTGTATTTTCACAGAACCTCTGTATTTTAACAACACCCCTGTATTTTTACAGCATACAGGACAGGGCCAGTGTACCTTTATTTTAACAGCATCCCTGTATTTTTACAGCATACTGGACAGGGCCAGTGTACCTTCATTTTAACAGCATCCCTGTATTTTTACAGCATACAGGACAGGGCCAGTGTAACTTTATTTTAAAAACACCCCTGTATTTTTACAGCATATAGGATAGGGTCAGTGTACCTTTATTTTAACAACACCCCTGTATTTTTACAGCATACAGGACAGGGCCAACACCCCTGTCTTTTAACAACACCCCAGTATTTGTACAGCATACAAGACAGGGCCAGTGTACCTTTATTTTAACAACTCCCTGTATTTTTATAGCATACAGGACAGGGCCAGCGTATCTTTATTTTAACAGTATCCCTGTATTTTTACAGCATACAGGACAGGGCCAGTGTACCTTTATTTTAACAACTCCCCTGTAGTTTTACAGCATACAGGACAGGGCCAGCACCCCTGTATTCTTACAGCACCCCTGTATTTTCACAGAACCTCTGTATTTTAACAACACCCCTGTATTTTTACAGCATACAGGACAGGGCCAATGTACCTTTATTTTAACAGCATCCCTGTATTTTTACAGCATACAGGACAGGGCCAGTGTACCTTTATTTTAACAGCATCTCTGTATTTTTACAGCATACAGGACAGGGCCAGTGTACCTTTATTTTAAAAACACCCCTGTATTTTTACAGCATATAGGATAGGGTCAGTGTACCTTTATTTTAACAACACCCCTGTATTTTTACAGCATACAGGACAGGGCCAACACCCCTGTCTTTTAACAACACCCCTGTATTTGTACAGCATGCAAGACAGGGACACAGCACTCCTATATTTTCAAAGAACACCTGTATTTTAACAACACCCCTGTATTTTTATAGCATACATGACAGGGCCAGTGTACCTTTATTCTAACAACACCCCTGTATTTTTACAGCATATAGGATTGGGCCAGTGTACCTTTATTTTAACAACACCCCTGTATTTTTACAGCATACAGGACAGGGCCAGCACCCCTGTATTTTAACAACACCCCTGTATTTTACAGCATACAAGACAGGGACACAGCTCCCCTATATTTTCACAGCACCCCTGTATTTTAACAAAACCTGTGTCTTTTTACAGCATACAAGACAGGGCCTGCGTACCTTTATTTTTACAACACCCCTGTATTTTTACAGCATACAGGACAGTGCCCCTGTACAGCACAGGACAGCAACATCCATGTACAGCACCCCTAACAGCACAGGACACCACAGGACTGCACCCCTAACAGCACACAGGACAGCACCCCTAAAGAGCACAGACTGACCCTACCCGATGCCTCCACCCACAGAGAGACAGAGGTCTGTCTCCCTCACTCTCCAAGTCTGGAGTAAAAATGGTGGCGACACATGGCTTCTTATATGGAGTCCAAAATCCGCGAGAATCCGACAGCAGGATGATGACGTTTTGCCTCGTTCTGGGATCCGAGTCTGGCAGGAAGTCCTGAGCCGGACTCGGTTCCCAGCTCAGATTGAGAAGTTAGGGGGGGTTCGGATTTCTGAGATCCGAAACGGCTCATCCCTAGTGTGTGACGTCTCTAGTGTGTACATTTTTTTGTGTGTGCCTACACAAAGCCAGCCCAAAAACACAGCATTTCCCCCACACCACCCCGCAACAGTCAAGAAACGTCCCCTGCCTACCCTGCAAATTCCTCTGCCTGCCAATGAGGCAGAGGTGTTCACAGTTAATGCAACCCAATCACATTAACTGTGCGCGCACATGCAGGATGGGACCTGTGTGTACGCAATGCTGCCGCCAAGGTTATTGCAGTCAAATTGTTTAGCAATGTGACCTGAATAAACCTATATTCAGTGCATTGCTTCCATTGTGTTTAGGAGAAGTAAAGGGTATATTGGACATACCATCGGATATTTACCAGACACTCCAAGTTGCACTTATATGGTAACTATGGACCCTATTCAGTAAGGATTGCATATTCAGCTTTTTAGTAGAATTTGTAATCTTTTAATTTGCATGCTGGGGGCTGCCTATCACAGGGCAAGGTCACACAGCATGCTAACTGCCACAATTAGTGCGCGATCACAGAAATTAGGGAAGCCTCCTGCCTACGCAGCCTGGCTGTGACGGCAGGAGGCACACCGCCATCTTTTTGATTGGAGCAGCTGCGTGTGATGGCACAAAGCTACCCTGATAATGCCGCCACCCTGCCCCCATTTGGAAACCACCTTCCTCACAATGCTCCGTCTCCGCCTTGGAAATGGAGCATTGCCGCCCCATTAACGACTCTCATCAAGTAGAGGCATTCGCATTTACTGCAGGTCACCCGCAGTAAATGCGGACGCATGCGCAGGATGGGCCCTGTGCATGCACCCGCGAAGCTTTCGCAGGAATTCCGGTTAGATCGCAATTTGCAATCCAACCTGAATTAGGCCCTATATATTTACCAAACAGATCATTCACCTTCTTTACAAGTTATTCACCTATTGTTTTATGCATTATTTTATTGGCACCTTTATCATTATTGAGTGTTTTTTGTTATTTGTGTAAATGTAGCTGTAATAACTGTGTTGTTGTTTTTTAAGTACATTTTTAGATTTATTGATCATTAGATAAATATATGCTATATAATTCAATTAAATTATAATTAATATTAATTTATTGCATACATATATCACTAATCTTGTTTTTTCTACATAGCAGACTCTATGATAAGAACTAGCACAAACTCCTATTCTATTTATCTTTTTTGTACATTGGCTAATTTGTGAACGTACAGTATGTATCAAATATATGTGCACAAGCATATATGTAGAGGTTTTTTGCTGCCAAGGTTTTATATTTTGGTATTTATATTCTAATTTTCATTAGCGCCTGGTCATTTTACTCTTTAGCATTCTCTACCTGCCTTATAGCCTGCAGCCAGACAGTAAATGGCTATCAGCATGCTGATTGGTGGTTGCCTTGAGCTATCCGTGCAAGTTATATATTTTTTTAATTGGTTCCCGTGAATGGGTGGGTGCATTGCTTTGTCCCTGGCCTACTATGCTGTTAAGATGGCCCGAGCTACTTCCCCACCCACTTGTGCTGGATGCCTCACAAGTACCATATATTGGGGCAGGTTCCCAGTAAAAGAAAAAATTGCAGCGGTAGCCGGTTCTACCTACTGGTCATACTGTGCTCTGTGTGGCAGCACTGGCCGCACTGCCATAGTTATGACCCTGAAGCCAACCCAGCATGTTCTTATTTTATCCTAATGATAAATGTCCTTAATTTGTTATTAGTAAGGGCTAGGGTGTTCGGCTCCCCCCTGCAAACTATAAATTTGCTCCCTCCCATATTCAACAAAGGGTCAGTGCGCACCTTTAGTGCGCACCGGGAAAAGGGGTGTGGTCTCACAAATAAGGGGCATGGCCACACAATAGTACCCCCATTTAAAATTATGCCACACAGTAGCACAATCTTATTCATCTTATACGTAATGTCCCATCCATAGTAGTAGCGTCCTTATATGTAATTCACCCCAGTAGTAGCAGCTTCCTTATACATAATGCACCCACAGTAGTAGTAGCGTCCTTATAAGTAGTGCACCACCAGTAGTAGAAGCGTCTTAATACGTAATGCCCCCCACCCCCAGTAGTAGTAGCAGCGTCCTTACATGTAATTGCCCCCCCAGTAGTAGTGTCCATAATGCGTACGCACACAGACATACCTCACACACACAATTCACACATATATACACTCATACACACCCACCATACACACACACACACACACACACACACACACACCATACACACACACATACATTTCTCTCTCACCCTTCACTTACCTAAGTATGGCTGGCAGCCACTGTAATTACTGTCCCTCTCTCTACAGTTTGCTCTAAATCAGAGTGGGGGAAGGGACCTTCTGACGTCACTAGGGGAGGAGACACGTCACCAGGGGAAGGCGCTACGGCTGAACAGAGTACCCAAAAAGTACCCTTGTGGGCTTGCTTCGCTCGCTACGCTTCGGGCTCGGTGGCTCGCTTCGCTTGCCACCAGGTTACTACAGGTAATAGTTGCTGGCGTGGATAGTAGAGGAGCTATCCCGCTGGTCTAGGTCCTCCCCCTTGTGTCGTGGCTCCGCCCCATGATGTAAAAGGTCCCTTAGGCCACTTGGATCTAGCATCTACCCTCTCTCTACAGCAGCCTGGTATGTTTAGCTCCACCCCATCTGTCCCATTTAGCTCCACCCCTTCCATCCCATATAGCTCTGCCCTCTCTTCTGATCCGTACACAGCGCTGTCACACAGGTGAGGGGAGGGGAGGAGGCTTTTCATTCTGCCAGCGCCGCTGCCAGTACCTGTCATACAGTGACAGGCACAGCAGCTGGCAGCAGCAGCAGTGGGGGACAGGACGGCGCAGCAGCAGGGAGGTGATGCAGAGCAGGGGGAGCGCCTCTTCGTCCCAGCGCCTCCCGGCACTGCATCCCTTCGCTGAGCGGGCAGCGCCGGGCCTGAGTAATGGACAGTCAAACTAGACTTTCTTCTTTTACTAAAAACATTACGAAAGCAAGATTTCCCAAGATAACCCACTGGAAGGAAGATAAATAAATATATATATATATATATATATATATATATATTAGAGATGAGCAGGTTCGGTTTCTCAAGATCCGAACCCCCCCGAACTTCACCCATTTTACACGGTTCCGAGGCAGCCTCGGATCTTCCCGCCTTGCTCGGTTAACCAGAACGCGACCGAACGTCATCATCCCGCTGTCGGATTCTCGCGAGATTCGTATTCTATATAAGGAGCCGCGCGTCGCCACCATTTTCACTCGTGCATTGGAGATTGAACGGAGAGGACGTGGCAGCGTTCTCTCCCTGAAAAGCTCCGTAATCTGTGCTCTCTGTGCTCAGTGTGCTGCAAATAATCTGTGCTCAGTGTGCTGAAAATATCTACGTTCTCTGCCTGAAAACGCTCCATATCTGTGCTCAGTGTGCTGCAAATCTCTGTGCTCAGTGTGCTGCATTGTGGGGACTGGGGACCACCAGTATAATAATATATACTATTCTATAGCTTCTATACTGCTTGTCAGGACACATGTGTCACAGTTACACCGCTCTGTACTGATATATATATATATATACAGTAATATATATACTATTCTATAGCTTCTATACTGCTTGTCAGGACACGTGTCACAGTTACACCGCTCTGTACTGATATATATATATATATACAGTAGAGATGTGCACTTGAAATTTTTCGGGTTTTGTGTTTTGGTTTTGGGTTCGGTTCCGCGGCCGTGTTTTGGGTTCGACCGCGTTTTGGCAAAACGTCACTGAATTTTTTTTGTCGGATTCGGGTGTGTTTTGGATTCGGGTGTTTTTTTCAAAAAACACTAAAAAACAGCTTAAATCATAGAATTTGGGGGTCATTTTGATCCCAAAGTATTATTAACCTCAAAAACCATAATTTCCACTCATTTTCAGTCTATTCTGAACACCTCACACCTCACAATATTATTTTTAGTCCTAAAATTTGCACCGAGGTCGCTGGATGACTAAGCTAAGCGACCCTAGTGGCCGACACAAACACCTGGCCCATCTAGGAGTGGCACTGCAGTGTCACGCAGGATGGCCCTTCCAAAAAACACTCCCCAAACAGCACATGACGCAAAGAAGAAAAAAAGAGGCGCAATGAGGTAGCTGTGTGAGTAAGATAAGCGACCCTAGTGGCCGACACAAACACCTGGCCCATCTAGGAGTGGCACTGCAGTGTCACGCAGGATGGCCCTTCCAAAAAACACTCCCCAAACAGCACATGACGCAAAGAAGAAAAAAAGAGGCGCAATGAGGTAGCTGTGTGGTGAGTAAGATAAGCGACCCTAGTGGCCGACACAAACACCTGGCCCATCTAGGAGTGGCACTGCAGTGTCACGCAGGATGGCCCTTCCAAAAAACACTCCCCAAACAGCACATGACGCAAAGAAGAAAAAAAGAGGCGCAATGAGGTAGCTGTGTGAGTAAGATAAGCGACCCTAGTGGCCGACACAAACACCTGGCCCATCTAGGAGTGGCACTGCAGTGTCACGCAGGATGGCCCTTCCAAAAAACACTCCCCAAACAGCACATGACGCAAAGAAGAAAAAAAGAGGCGCAATGAGGTAGCTGTGTGAGTAAGATAAGCGACCCTAGTGGCCGACACAAACACCTGGCCCATCTAGGAGTGGCACTGCAGTGTCACGCAGGATGGCCCTTCCAAAAAACACTCCCCAAACAGCACATGACGCAAAGAAGAAAAAAAGAGGCGCAATGAGGTAGCTGTGTGAGTAAGATAAGCGACCCTAGTGGCCGACACAAACACCTGGCCCATCTAGGAGTGGCACTGCAGTGGCACGCAGGATGGCCCTTCCAAAAAACACTCCCCAAACAGCACATGACGCAAAGAAAAATGAAAGAAAAAAGAGGTGCAAGATGGAATTGTCCTTGGGCCCTCCCACCCACCCTTATGTTGTATAAACAGGACATGCACACTTTAACCAACCCATCATTTCAGTGACAGGGTCTGCCACACGACTGTGACTGAAATGACGGGTTGGTTTGGACCCCCACCGAAAAAGAAGCAATTAATCTCTCCTTGCACAAACTGGCTCTACAGAGGCAAGATGTCCACCTCATCATCATCCTCCAATATATCACCGTGTACATCCCGCTCCTCACAGATTATCAATTCGTCCCCACTGGAATCCACCATCTCAGCTCCCTGTGTACTACTTTGTGGAGGCAATTGCTGCTGGTCAATGTCTCCACGGAGGAATTGATTATAATTCATTTTAATGAACATCATCTTCTCCACATTTTCTGGAAGTAACCTCGTACGCCGATTGCTGACAAGGTGAGCGGCGGCACTAAACACTTTTTCGGAGTACACACTTGTGGGAGGGCAACTTAGGTAGAATAAAGCCAGTTTGTGCAAGGGCCTCCAAATTGCCTCTTTTTCCTGCCAGTATAAGTACGGACTGTCTGACGTGCCTACTTGGATGCGGTCACTCATATAATCCTCCACCATTCTTTCAATGGTGACAGAATCATATGCAGTGACAGTAGACGACATGTCCGTAATCGTTGTCAGGTCCTTCAGTCCGGACCAGATGTCAGCATCAGCAGTTGCTCCAGACTGCCCTGCATCACCGCCAGCGGGTGGGCTCAGAATTCTGAGCCTTTTCCTCGCAGCCCCAGTTGCGGGAGAATGTGAAGGAGGAGATGTTGACAGGTCGCGTTCCGTTTGACTTGACAATTTTGTCACCAGCAGGTCTTTGAACCCCAGCAGACTTGTGTCTGCCGGAAAGAGAGATCCAAGGTAGGTTTTAAATCTAGGATCGAGCACGGTGGCCAAAATGTAGTGCTCTGATTTCAACAGATTGACCACCCGTGAATCCTTGTTAAGCGAATTAAGGGCTCCATCCACAAGTCCCACATGCCTAGCGGAATCGCTTCCTTTTAGCTCCTCCTTCAATGCCTCTAGCTTCTTCTGCAAAAGCCTGATGAGGGGAATGACCTGACTCAGGCTGGCAGTGTCTGAACTGACTTCACGTGTGGCAAGTTTAAAAGGTTGCAGAACCTTGCACAACGTTGAAATCATTCTCCACTGCGCTTGAGACAGGTACATTCCACCTCCTATATCGTGCTCAATTGTATAGGCTTGAATGGCCTTTTGCTGCTCCTCCAACCTCTGAAGCATGTACAGGGTTGAATTCCACCTCGTTACCACTTCTTGCTTCAGATGATGGCAGGGCAGGTTCAGGCGTTTTTGCTGGTGCTCCAGTCTTCTGTACGTGGTGCCTGTCCTCCGAAAGTGTCCCGCAATTCTTCTGGCCACCGACAGCATCTCTTGCACGCCCCTGTCGTTTTTTAAAAAATTCTGCACCACCAAATTCAAGGTATGTGCAAAACATGGGACGTGCTGGAATTTGCCCATATTTAATGCACACACAATATTGCTGGCGTTGTCCGATGCCACAAATCCACAGGAGAGTCCAATTGGGGTAAGCCATTCCGCGATGATCTTCCTCAGTTGCCGTAAGAGGTTTTCAGCTGTGTGCGTATTCTGGAAACCGGTGATACAAAGCGTAGCCTGCCTAGGAAAGAGTTGGCGTTTGCGAGATGCTGCTACTGGTGCCGCCGCTGCTGTTCTTGCGGCGGGCGTCCATACATCTACCCAGTGGGCTGTCACAGTCATATAGTCCTGAGTCTGCCCTGCTCCACTTGTCCACATGTCCGTGGTTAAGTGGACATTGGGTACAACTGCATTTTTTAGGACACTGGTGAGTCTTTTTCTGACGTCCGTGTACATTCTCGGTATCGCCTGCCTAGAGAAGTGGAACCTAGATGGTATTTGGTAACGGGGGCACACTACCTCAAGAAATTGTCTAGTTCCCTGTGAACTAACGGCGGATACCGGACGCACGTCTAACACCAACATAGTTGTCAAGGCCTCAGTTATCCGCTTTGCAACAGGATGACTGCTGTGATATTTCATCTTCCTCGCAAAGGACTGTTGGACAGTCAATTGCTTGGTGGAAGTAGTAAAAGTGGGCTTACGACTTCCCCTCTGGGATGACCATCGACTCCCAGCAGCAACAACAGCAGCGCCAGCAGCAGTAGGCGTTACACGCAAGGATGCATCGGAGGAATCCCAGGCAGGAGAGGACTCGTCAGAATTGCCAGTGACATGGCCTGCAGGACTATTGGCATTCCTGGGGAAGGAGGAAATTGACACTGAGGGAGTTGGTGGGGTGGTTTGCGTGAGCTTGGTTACAAGAGGAAGGGATTTACTGGTCAGTGGACTGCTTCCGCTGTCGCCCAAAGTTTTTGAACTTGTCACTGACTTATGATGAATGCGCTGCAGGTGACGTATAAGGGAGGATGTTCCGAGGTGGTTAACGTCCTTACCCCTACTTATTACAGCTTGACAAAGGCAACACACGGCTTGACAAATGTTGTCCGCATTTCTGGTGAAATACTTCCACACCGAAGAGCTGATTTTTTTTTGTATTTTGACCAGGCATGTCAATGGCCATATTCCTCCCACGGACAACAGGTGTCTCCCCGGGTGCCTGACTTAAACAAACCACCTCACCATCAGAATCCTCCTGGTCAATTTCCTCCCCAGCGCCAGCAACACCCATATCCTCCTCATCCTGGTGTACTTCAACACTGACATCTTCAATCTGACTATCAGGAACTGGACTGCAGGTGCTCCTTCCAGCACTTGCAGGGGGCGTGCAAATGGTGGAAGGCGCATGCTCTTCACGTCCAGTGTTGGGAAGGTCAGGCATCGCAACCGACACAATTGGACTCTCCTTGTGGATTTGGGATTTCGAAGAACGCACAGTTCTTTGCGGTGCTTTTGAACCACTTTTGAACCACTAGCCATGAACATAGGCCAGGGCCTCAGCCGTTCCTTGCCACTCCGTGTGGTAAATGGCATATTGGCAAGTTTACGCTTCTCCTCCGACAATTTTATTTTAGATTTTGGAGTCCTTTTTTTACTGATATTTGGTGTTTTGGATTTTACATGCTCTGTACTATGACATTGGGCATCGGCCTTGGCAGACGACGTTGCTGGCATTTCATCGTCTCGGCCATGACTAGTGGCAGCAGTTTCAGCACGAGGTGGAAGTGGATCTTGATCTTTCCCTAATTTTGGAACCTCAACATTTTTGTTCTCCATATTTTAATAGGCACAACTAAAAGGCACCTCAGGTAAACAATGGAGATGGATGGATACTAGTATACAATTATGGATGGACGAGCGACTGCCGACACAGAGGTAGCTACAGCCGTGGACTACCGTACTGTGTCTGCTGCTAATATAGACTGGATGATAATGAGATGAAATTAATATATATATATATATATATATATATATATATATAATATCACTAGTACTGCAGCCGGACAGGTATATATAATTATTATGTAATGACTGATGACGGACCTGCTGGACACTGTCAGCTCAGCAGCACCGCAGACTGCTACAGTAAGCTACTATAGTACTATGTATCAAGAAGAAAGAAAAAAAAAAAAACACGGGTAGGTGGTATACAATTATGGATGGACCAGCGACTGCCGACACAGAGGTAGCTACAGCCGTGGACTACCGTACTGTGTCTGCTGCTAATATAGACTGGATGATAATGAGATGAAATTAATATATATATATAATATCACTAGTACTGCAGCCGGACAGGTATATATATTTATTATGTAATGACTGATGACGGACCTGCTGGACACTGTCAGCTCAGCAGCACCGCAGACTGCTACAGTAAGCTACTATAGTACTATGTATCAAGAAGAAGGAAAAAAAAAAAACACGGGTAGGTGGTATACAATTATGGATGGACCAGCGACTGCCGACACAGAGGTAGCTACAGCCGTGGACTACCGTACTGTGTCTGCTGCTAATATAGACTGGATGATAATGAGATGAAATTAATATATATATATATATATATATATATAATATCACTAGTACTGCAGCCGGACAGGTATATATATTTATTATGTAATGACTGATGACGGACCTGCTGGACACTGTCAGCTCAGCAGCACCGCAGACTGCTACAGTAAGCTACTATAGTAGTATGTATAAAGAAGAAGAAAGAAAAAGAAAAAAAAAACACGGGTAGGTGGTATACAATTATGGATGGACCAGCGACTGCCGACACAGAGGTAGCTACAGCCGTGGACTACTGTACTGTGTCTGCTGCTAATATAGACTGGATGATAATGAGATGAAATTAATATATATATATATATATATATATATATATATATATATAATATCACTAGTACTGCAGCCGGACAGGTATATATATTTATTATGTAATGACTGATGACGGACCTGCTGGACACTGTCAGCTCAGCAGCACCGCAGACTGCTACAGTAAGCTGCTATAGTAGTATGTATAAAGAAGAAGAAAAGAAAAAAAAAAAACACGGGTAGGTGGTATACAATTATGGATGGACCAGCGACTGCCGACACAGAGGTAGCTACAGCCGTGGACTACCGTACTGTGTCTGCTGCTAATATAGACTGGATGATAATGAGATGAAATTAATATATATATATAATATCACTAGTACTGCAGCCGGACAGGTATATATATTTATTATGTAATGACTGATGACGGACCTGCTGGACACTGTCAGCTCAGCAGCACCGCAGACTGCTACAGTAAGCTACTATAGTAGTATGTATAAAGAAGAAGAAAGAAAAAAAAAAAAAAACACGGGTAGGTGGTATACAATTATGGATGGACCAGCGACTGCCGACACAGAGGTAGCTACAGCCGTGGACTACCGTACTGTGTCTGCTGCTAATATAGACTGGATGATAATGAGATGAAATTAATATATATATATATATATAATATCACTAGTACTGCAGCCGGACAGGTATATATATTTATTATGTAATGACTGATGACGGACCTGCTGGACACTGTCATCTCAGCAGCACCGCAGACTGCTACAGTAAGCTACTATAGTAGTATGTATAAAGAAGAAGAAAGAAAAAAAAAAAAAAACACGGGTAGGTGGTATACAATTATGGATGGACCAGCGACTGCCGACACAGAGGTAGCTACAGCCGTGGACTACCGTACTGTGTCTGCTGCTAATATAGACTGGATGATAATGAGATGAAATTAATATATATATATATATATATATATATAATATCACTAGTACTGCAGCCGGACAGGTATATATATTTATTATGTAATGACTGATGACGGACCTGCTGGACACTGTCAGCTCAGCAGCACCGCAGACTGCTACAGTAAGCTACTATAGTAGTATGTATAAAGAAGAAGAAAGAAAAAAGAAAAAACACGGGTAGGTGGTATACAATTATGGATGGACCAGCGACTGCCGACACAGAGGTAGCTACAGCCGTGGACTACCGTACTGTGTCTGCTGCTAATATAGACTGGATGATAATGAGATGAAATTAATATATATATATAATATCACTAGTACTGCAGCCGGACAGGTATGTATATTTATTATGTAATGACTGATGACGGACCTGCTGGACACTGTCAGCTCAGCAGCACCGCAGACTGCTACAGTAAGCTACTATAGTAGTATGTATAAAGAAGAAGAAAGAAAAAAAAAAAAACACGGGTAGGTGGTATACAATTATGGATGGACCAGCGACTGCCGACACAGAGGTAGCTACAGCCGTGGACTACCATACTGTGTCTGCTGCTAATATAGACTGGATGATAATGAGATGAAATTAATATATATATATATATATATATATATATAATATCACTAGTACTGCAGCCGGACAGGTATATATATTTATTATGTAATGACTGATGACGGACCTGCTGGACACTGTCAGCTCAGCAGCACCGCAGACTGCTACAGTAAGCTACTATAGTACTATGTATCAAGAAGAAAGAAAAAAAAAAAAACACGGGTAGGTGGTATACAATTATGGATGGACCAGCGACTGCCGACACAGAGGTAGCTACAGCCGTGGACTACCGTACTGTGTCTGCTGCTAATATAGACTGGATGATAATGAGATGAAATTAATATATATATATATATAATATCACTAGTACTGCAGCCGGACAGGTATATATATTTATTATGTAATGACTGATGACGGACCTGCTGGACACTGTCAGCTCAGCAGCACCGCAGACTGCTACAGTAAGCTACTATAGTAGTATGTATAAAGAAGAAGAAAGAAAAAGAAAAAAAAAACACGGGTAGGTGGTATACAATTATGGATGGACCAGCGACTGCCGACACAGAGGTAGCTACAGCCGTGGACTACTGTACTGTGTCTGCTGCTAATATAGACTGGATGATAATGAGATGAAATTAATATATATATATATATATATATATATATAATATCACTAGTACTGCAGCCGGACAGGTATATATATTTATTATGTAATGACTGATGACGGACCTGCTGGACACTGTCAGCTCAGCAGCACCGCAGACTGCTACAGTAAGCTGCTATAGTAGTATGTATAAAGAAGAAGAAAAGAAAAAGAAAAAACACGGGTAGGTGGTATACAATTATGGATGGACCAGCGACTGCCGACACAGAGGTAGCTACAGCCGTGGACTACCGTACTGTGTCTGCTGCTAATATAGACTGGATGATAATGAGATGAAATTAATATATATATATAATATCACTAGTACTGCAGCCGGCCAGGTATATATATTTATTATGTAATGACTGATGACGGACCTGCTGGACACTGTCAGCTCAGCAGCACCGCAGACTGCTACAGTAAGCTACTATAGTAGTATGTATAAAGAAGAAGAAAGAAAAAAAAAAAAAAACACGGGTAGGTGGTATACAATTATGGATGGACCAGCGACTGCCGACACAGAGGTAGCTACAGCCGTGGACTACCGTACTGTGTCTGCTGCTAATATAGACTGGATGATAATGAGATGAAATTAATATATATATATATATAATATCACTAGTACTGCAGCCGGACAGGTATATATATTTATTATGTAATGACTGATGACGGACCTGCTGGACACTGTCATCTCAGCAGCACCGCAGACTGCTACAGTAAGCTACTATAGTAGTATGTATAAAGAAGAAGAAAGAAAAAAAAAAAAAAACACGGGTAGGTGGTATACAATTATGGATGGACCAGCGACTGCCGACACAGAGGTAGCTACAGCCGTGGACTACCGTACTGTGTCTGCTGCTAATATAGACTGGATGATAATGAGATGAAATTAATATATATATATATATATATATATATATATAATATCACTAGTACTGCAGCCGGACAGGTATATATATTTATTATGTAATGACTGATGACGGACCTGCTGGACACTGTCAGCTCAGCAGCACCGCAGACTGCTACAGTAAGCTACTATAGTAGTATGTATAAAGAAGAAGAAAGAAAAAAAACAAAACACGGGTAGGTGGTATACAATTATGGATGGACCAGCGACTGCCAACACAGAGGTAGCTACAGCCGTGGACTACCGTACTGTGTCTGCTGCTAATATAGACTGGATGATAATGAGATGAAATTAATATATATATATATATATATAATATCACTAGTACTGCAGCCGGACAGGTATATATATTTATTATGTAATGACTGATGACGGACCTGCTGGACACTGTCAGCTCAGCAGCACCGCAGACTGCTACAGTAAGCTACTATAGTAGTATGTATAAAGAAGAAGAAAGAAAGAAAAAAAAAAACACGGGTAGGTGGTATACAATATTATATATATATTATATACAATTATATATATATATATTAAACTGGTGGTGATTATTAAACTGGTGGTCAGGTCACTGGTCACACTATCAGCAACTTGCAAGTAGTACTCCTAAGCAGACAATCACAATATATATTATACTGGTGGTCAGTGTGGTCACAATGGCAGTGTGGCACTCTGGCAGCAAAAGTGTGCACTGTACGTTATATGTAGTACTCCTGAGTCCTGCTCTCAGACTCTAACTGCTCCCCACTGTCAGTGTCTCCCCCACAAGTCAGATATACATTATACAGTCACACTATCTATCTAACTATCACTTCAGCAAGTAGTAGTACTCCTCCTAATGCTCCCCAAAATTACTACTGTGTCTCTCTCTACTCTAGTCTCACTCTCTTCTTCTCTTCTCTATAAACGGAGAGGACGCCAGCCACGTCCTCTCCCTATGAATCTCAATGCACGTGTGAAAATGGCGGCGACGCGCGGCTCCTTATATAGAATCCGAGTCTCGCGATAGAATCCGAGCCTCGCGAGAATCCGACAGCGGGATGATGACGTTCGGGCGCGCTCGGGTTAACCGAGCAAGGCGGGAAGATCCGAGTCGCTCGGACCCGTGTAAAAAAACATGAAGTTCGGGCGGGTTCGGTTTCCGAGAAACCGAACCCGCTCATCTCTAATATACAGTAATATATATACTATTCTATAGCTTCTATACTGCTTGTCAGGACACATGTGTCACAGTTACACTGCTCTGTACTGATATATATATATACAGTAATATATATACTATTCTATAGCTTCTATACTGCTTGTCAGGACACATGTGTCACAGTTACACCGCTCTGTACTGATATATATATACAGTAATATATATACTATTCTATAGCTTCTATACTGCTTGTCAGGACACATGTGTCACAGTTACACTGCTCTGTACTGATATATATATATATATATATATATATATATATATACAGTAATATATATACTATTCTATAGCTTCTATACTGTTTGTCAGGACACATGTGTCACAGTTACACAGCTCTGTACTGATATATATATATATATATATACAGTAATATATATACTATTCTATAGCTTCTATACTGCTTGTCAGGACACATGTGTCACAGTTACACCGCTCTGTACTGATATATACAATAATATATATACTTTTCTATAGCTTCTAGTATTACAGTGCAGCATTTTGGTGACCCACAGTATACATATATAGTACAGTACAGTAGGCCATTGCTATTGATATATTACTGGCATATAATTCCACACATTAAAAAATGAAGAACAAAAATGTGGAAGGTAAAATAGGGAAAGATCAAGATCCACTTCCACCTCGTGCTGAAGCTGCTGCCACTAGTCATGGCTGAGACGATGAAATGCCATCAATGTCGTCTGCCAAGACCGATGCCCAATGTCATAGTAGAGAGTATGTAAAATCCAAAAACAAAAGTTCAGTAAAATGACCCAAAAATCCAAATTAAAAGCGTCTGATGAGTAGCGTAAACTTGCCAATATGCCATTTGCGGCACGGAGTGGCAAGGAACGGCTGATAACCTGTCCTATGTTCATGGCTAGTGGTTCAGCTTCACATGAGGATGGAAGCACTCATCCTCCCACTAGAAAAATGAAAAGACTTAAGCTGGCAAAAGCACAGCAAAGAACTGTACGTTCTTCTAAATCACAAATCCCCAAGGAGAGTCCAATTGTGTCGGTTGCGATGCCTGACCTTCCCAACACTGGACGGGAAGAGGTGGTACCTTCCACCATTTGCACGCCCCCTGCAAGTGCTGGAAGGAGCACCCACAGTCCAGTTCCTGATAGTCAAATTGAAGATGTCACTGTTGAAGTACACCAGGATGAGGATATGAGTGTTGCTGGTGCTGAGGAGGAAATTGACAAGGAGGATTCTGATGGTGAGGTGGTTTGTTTAAGTCAGGCACCCGGGGAGACACCTGTGGTCCGTGGGACGAATATGGCCATTGACATGCCTGGTCAAATTACAAAAAAAAATCACCTCCCTTATACGTCACCTGGAGCGCATTCATCAGAAGTCATTGACAAGTTCAAAAACTTTGGGTGACAGCGGAAGCAGTCCACTGACAACTAAATCCCTTCCTCTTGTAACCAAGCTCCTGCAAACCACACCACCAACTCCCTCAGTGTCAATTTCCTCATTAGACATGAAAAACAATAGTCCTGTAGGACATGTCACTGGCAAGTCTGACGAGTCCTCTCCTGACTGGGATTCCTCCAATGCATCCTTGAGTGTAACGCCTACTGCTGCTGGTGCTGCTGTTGTTGCTGCTGGGAGTCGATCGTCATCCCAGAGGGGAAGTCGGAAGACCACTTGTACTACTTCCAGTAAGCAACTGACTGTCCAACAGTCCTTTGCGAGGAAGATGAAATATCACAGCTGTCATCCTGCTGCAAAGCGGATAACTCGGGTCTTGGCAGCTGCGGTGGTGTTAAACATGTGTCCGGTATCCACCGTTAATTCACAGGGAATTAGAGAATTGCTTGAGGTACTGTGTCCCCGGTACCAAATACCATCTAGGTTCCATTTCTCTAGGCAGGCGATACCGAGAATGTGCACAGACGTCAGAAAAAGAGTCACCAGTGTCCTAAAAAATGCAGTTGTACCCAATGTCCACTTAACCACGGACATGTGGACAAGTGGAGCAGGGCAGACTCAGGACTATATGACTGTGACAGCCCACTGGGTAGATGTATTGCCTCCCGCAGCAAGAACAGCAGCGGCGGCACCAGGAGCAGCATCTCGCAAACGCCAACTCGTTCCTAGGCAGGCTACGCTTTGTATCACCGCTTTTCATAAGAGGCACACAGCTGACAACCTCTTACGGAAACTGAGGAACATCATCGCAGAATGGCTTACCCCAATTGGACTCTCCTGGGGATTTGTGACATCGGACAACGCCACCAATATTGTGCATGCATTACATGTGGGCAAATTCCAGCACGTCCCATGTTTTGCACATACATTGAATTTGGTGGTGCAGATTTTTTTTAAAACAACGGGCGTGCAAGAGATGCTGTCGGTGGCCCGAAGAATTGCGGGCCACTTTCGGCATTCAGCCACCGCGTGCCGAAGACTGGAGCACCAGCAAACACTCCTGAACCTGCCCCGCCATCATCTGAAACAAGAGGTGGTAACGAGGTGGAATTCAACCCTCTATATGCTTCAGGGGATGGAGGAGCAGCAAAAGGCCATTCAAGCCTATACAGCTACCTACGATATAGGCAAAGGAGGGGGAATGCACCTGACTCAAGCGCAGTGGAGAATGATTTCAACGTTGTGCAAGGTTCTGCAACCCTTTGAACTTGCCACACGTGAAGTCAGTTCAGACACTGCCAGCCTGAGTCAGGTCATTCCCCTCATCAGGATTTTGCAGAAGAAGCTGAAGAGATTGAAGGAGGAGCTAAAACGGAGCGATTCCGCTAGGCATGTGGGACTTGTGGATGGAGCCCTTAATTCGCTTAACCAGGATTCACGGGTGGTCAATCTGTTGAAATCAGAGCACTACATTTTGGCCACCGTGCTCGATCCTAGGTTTAAAGCCTACGTTGTATCTCTCTTTCTGGCAGACACAAGTCTGCAGAGTTGCAAAGACCTGCTGGTGAGACACTTGACGGGTCACGTTCCGCTTGACTTGACAACAGCTCCTCCTTCACATTCTCCCGCAACTGGGGCTGCGAGGAAAAGGCTAAGAATTCTGAGCCCACCCGCTGGCGGTGATGCAGGGCAGTCTGGAGCGAGTGCTGACATCTGGTCCGGACTGAAGGACCTGCCAACGATTACTGACATGTCGTCTACTGTCACTGCATATGATTCTGTCACCATTGAAAGAATGGTGGAGGATTATATGAGTGACCGCATCCAAGTAGGCACGTCAGACAGTCCGTACGTATACTGGCAGGAAAAAGAGGCAATTTGGAGGCCCTTGCACAAACTGGCTTTATTTTACCTTAGTTGCCCCCCCTCCAGTGTGTACTCCGAAAGAGTGTTTAGTGCAGTCGCTCACCTTGTCAGCAATCGGCGTACGAGGTTACTTCCAGAAAATGTGGAGAAGATGATGTTCATCAAAATGAATTATAATCAATTACTCCGTGGAGACATTCACCAGCAATTGTCTCCAGAAAGTACACAGGGACCTGACATGGTGGATTCCAGTGGGGACGAATTAATCATCTGTGAGGAGGGGGATGTACACAGTGAAATGGGTGAGGAATCGGACGATGAGGAGGAGGTGGACATCTTGCCTCTGTAGAGCCAGTTTGTGCGAGAGATTGATTGCTTCTTTTTGGGTGGGGGCCCAAACCAACCAGTCATTTCAGTCACAGTCATGTGGCAGACCCTGTCGCTGAAATGATGGGTTTGTTAAAGTGTGCATGTCCTGTTTATACAACATAAGGGTGGGTGGGAGGGCCCAAGGACAATTCCATCTTGCACCTCTTTTTTCTTTAATTTATCTTTGCATCATGTGATGTTTGGGGCCAATTTTTTGAAGTGCCATCCTGTCTGACACTGCAGTGCCACTCCTAGATGGGCCAGGTGTTTGTGCCGGCCACTTGGGTCGCTTAGCTTAGTCATCCAGCGACCTCTGTGCAAATTTTAGGACTAAAAATAATATTGTGAGGTGTGAGGTGTTCAGAATAGACTGAAAATGAGTGTAAATTATGGTTATTGAGGTTAATAATACTATGGGATCAAAATGACCCCCAAATTCTATGATTTAAGCTGTTTTTGAGGGGTTTTTTAAAAAAAAAACACCCGAATCCAAAACACACCCGAATCCGACATTTTCAGGGAGGTTTTGCCAAAACACGTCCAAATCCAAAACACGGCCGCGGAACTGAATCCAAACCAAAACACAAAACCCGAAAAATGTCCGGTGCACATCTCTATTATATATATATATATATATATATATATATTATATAAATGATGCAAACTGCAGGATGAGCGTAAACTCAATTGATTAGGACTCCAATTAGCTTCTAGCCAATCCCAATTATTTTCCAATTCACACTAAAAATAGGATTTTAATACCTACCGGTAAATCCTTTTCTCTTAGTCCGTAGAGGATGCTGGGGACACTTCAAGAACCATGGGGGGTATAGACGGGATCCGCAGGAGACATGGGCACTTCAAGACCTTAAAAGGGGTGTGAACTGGCTCCTCCCTCTATGCCCCTCCTCCAGACCCCTGCTATAGGAACTGTGCCCAGGGATATGGACATTTCGAGGAAAAAGGATTTATTTTGATTTAAACTAAGGTGAGATACATACCAGCTCACACCTCAAACATGCCGTACAACATGGCATTCAACCCAACGCATGCAACGCCATGAACAACGACAGCAACATGCTGACTATAAATGCAACACAACACGTGTGTAACCATAACCAAGAACTGCAGATACAGTACGCACTGGGACAGGCACCCTGCATCCTCTACGGACTAAGAGAAAATGATTTACTGGTAGGTATTAAAATCCTATTTTCTCATACGTCCTAGAGGATGCTGGGGACACTTCAAGAACCATGGGGTTTATACCAAAGCTCAAGAACGGGTGGGAGAGTGCGGATGACTCTGCAGCACCGATTGACCAAACAAGAGGTCCTCCTTAGCCAGGGTATCAAACTTGTAAAACTTTGCAAAAGTGTTTGAACCCGACCAAGTAGCTGCTCGGCAAAGCTGTAATGTCGAGACCCCCCAGGCAGCCGCCCAGGATGAGCCCACCTTTCTGGTAGAATGGTCCTTCACCGATTTCGGTAACGGCAATCCAGCCGTAGAATGAGCTTGCTGAATCGTTTTACAGATCCAGCGTGCAATAGTCTGCTTGGAAGCAGGAGCCCCAATCTTGTTGGGATCATACAGGACAAACAGAGCCTCCGTTTTCCTAATCTGAGCCGTTCTGGCTACATACATTTTCAAATCTCTGACCACATCTAGAGACTTCGATTCCGCTAAGGCGTCAGTAGCCACTGGCACCACAATAGGTTGGTTCATGTGAAACGAAGACACCACTTTTGGCAGAAATTGCTGACGAGTTCTCAACACCGCTCTATCTTCATGGAAGATCAAATAGGGGCTCTTGTGAGACAAAGCCGCCAATTCAGACACCCGCCTTGCAGAGGCCAAGGCCAACAGCATGATCACTTTCCAAGTGACGAATTTCAACTCTACCTTACGTAAAGGTTCAAACCAATGAGATTGCAGAAACTGCGACACCATGTTAAGATCCCATGGTGCCACCGGGGGCACAAAGGGAGGTTGGATGTGCAGCACGCCTTTCACGAAAGGCTGAATTCCGGAAGGGAGGCCAATTCTTTTTGAAAGAAAATTGACACGGCCGAAATTTGTACTTTAATTGAGCCTAACTTTAGGCCCGTATCCACACCTGCTTGCAGAAAATGGAGAAAACGGCCCAGCTGAAATTCTTCCGTAGGAGCCTTCTTGGATTCCCACCAAGACACATATTTTCTCCAAATACGGTGATAATGTTTCGCCGTTACTTCTTTTCTAGCCTGAAGGAGTGTGGGAATGACTTCACTGGGAATACCCTTTCGGGCTAGGATCCGGCATTCAACCTCCAAGCCGTCAAACGAAGCCGCGGTAAGTCTTGGTACATGCACGGCCCCTGCTGTAACAGATCCTCTCGTAGAGGAAGAGGCCAGGGATCTCCTATGAGCAATTCCTGAAGATCTGGATACCAGGCCCTCCTTGGCCAGTCTGGAACAATGAGGATCACATGAACCCTTGTTCTTCTTATGATCTTTACCACTTTTGGAATCAGTGGAATCGGAGGGAACACATATACCGACTGAAACACCCACGGTGTCACTAGGACATCCACCGCTATTGCTTGAGGGTCCCTCGACCAGGAACAATATCTCGGAAGTTCCTTGTTGAGGCGAGACGCCATCATGCCTATTTGAGGAATTCCCCAATGACTTGTCACTTCTGCAAAAACCTCTTGGTGCAGACCCCACTCTCCTGGATGGAGATCGTGTCTGCTGAGGAAGTCTGCTTCCCAGTTGTCCACACCTGGAATGAAGACGGCTGACAGAGCGCTTACATGCTTTTCCGCCCAGCGGAAAACTTTTGTGGCCTCTGCCATTGCCTCTCTGCTCTTCGTTCCGCCCTGGGGGTTTATGTACGCCACTGGTGTTATGTTGTCCGACTGAATCAAGACGGGCAGATCACGAAGAAGATGTTCCGCTTGAAGAAGGCCGTTGTAAATGGCCCTTAATTCCAGAATGTTTATGTGTAGACAAGCTTCCTGGCTTGACCATTTTCCCTGGAAATTTTCCCCCTGTGTGACTGCACCCCAGCCTCGGAGACTCGCATCCGTGGTCACCAGGATCCAGTCCTGGATCCCGAACCTGCGTCCCTCTTGGAGGTGAGAGCTGTGCAGCCACCACAGGAGTGAGATTCTGGTCTTGGATGACAGGATTATCTGTTGGTGCATGTGCAGATGGGACCCGGACCACTTGTCCAACAGATCCCACTGAAACACTCTGGCATGGAATCTGCCAAATGGAATGGCCTCGTAGGCCGCCACCATCTTCCTCAGCAATCGAGTGCATTGATGGATCGACACTCTCGCTGGCTTCAGAATTTGTTTGACCAGACTCTGAATTTCCAGAGCCTTCTCTTCTGGAAGAAAAACTCTCTGTAATTCTGTGTCCAGAATCATTCCCAAAAACGACAGTCATTTCGTCGGACTCAACTGTGACTTTGGTAAGTTCAGGAGCCAACCATGTTGTTGCAGAACGGTCAGGGAAATCGTAATGCTCTGCAGTAATCGGTCCCTGGATCTCGCCTTTATCAGGAGATCGTCCAAGTACGGGATAATTGTGACTCCTTGCTTGCGCAGGAGAACCATCATTTCCGCCATAACTTTGGTGAAAACCCTCGGAGCCGTAGATAGACCAAACGGCAACGTCTGAAATTGGTAATGACAATCCTGAATCGCAAACCTCAGGTAAGCCTGATGCGAAGGATATATGGGGATGTGTAAGTAGGCATCCTTTATGTCGACCGACACCATAAAATCCCCTTCCTCCAGACTGGAGATCACTGCTCGGAGAGATTCCATCTTGAATTTTAATTTTCTCAGATAGAAATTGAGGGATTTTAGGTTCAGAATTGGTCTGACCGAGCCATCCGGCTTTGGGACCACGAAGAGGCTTGAATAAAAACCTTCTCCCTGTTGTGACGGGGGCACCTTGACAATGTCTTGATTTTGACACAGCTTTTGTATCGCATCGCATACTACCTCCCTGTCTGGAAGAAAAGCTGGTAAGGCTGATTTGAAAAATCGCCGAGGGGGAACATTTCTTGAAACTCCAGTTTGTACCCTTGGGACACTATTTCTAACACCCATGGGTCTAGGGCCGAACGAACCCAGAACTGACTGAAGAGCTGGAGACGTGTCCCCACCGGTGCGGACTCCCGCAGAGGAGTCCCAGCATCATGCTGTGGATTTGGCAGAAGCCGGAGTGGACTTCTACTCCTGGGAACCTGCCACAGCCGGTGACCTTTTTCCCTATCCTCTTCCTCTAGAAGCAAGGAAGGAAGACCCTCGTCCTTTTTTGTATTTATTCGGCCGAAAGGACTGCATCTGATAGTGGGGCATTTTCTTTTGTTGTGCAGGAACATAAGGTAAAAATTATGACTTACCCGTGGTAACCGTAGATACCAGGTCAGCGAGGCCGTCACCAAACAAGACACCACCTTTATACGTCAGAGACTCCATAGCCTTCTTAGAGTCAGCATCAGCATTCCATTGATGAATCCACAATGCTCTTCTAGCTGAGACTGCCATGGCATTGGCCCTTGATCCCAAAAGGCCAATGTCTCTCGCAGCTTCCTTTAGGTAGGCTGCAGCGTCCCTGATATAACCCAGTGTCAAAAGAATGCTATCCCTATCCAGGGTATCTATTTCAGATGACAAGTTATCTGCCCACTTTTCAATAGCGCTACTCAACCACGCCGAAGCAACTGCAGGTCTGAGCAGCATACCTGTAGTGACATAAATGGATTTCAATGTATTTTCCTGCTTACGATCCGCAGGTTCCTTTAGGGCTGCCATGTCAGGGGACGGAAGCGCCACCTTTTTGGATAGTCGTGACAGAGCCTTGTCTACAGTGGGGGGTGACTCCCACTTTTCCCTATCCCCAGAGGGAACGGATACACCACCGGAATTCTCTTGGGAATCTGAAACTTCTTGCCAGGATTTTCCCAAACCTTTTCAAAAAGCGTGTTCAGTTCATGAGAGAGAGGAAACGTTACCTCAGGTTTCTTTCCTTTATACATACAGACCCTTGTATCGGGAACAGCAGGATCCTCCGTGATATGTAACACGTCTTTTATCCCCACAATCATGTACTGAATGCTCTTAGCCAGTTTAGGATTTAATCTGGCATCACTATAGACGACACTGGAGTCAGAGTCCGTGTCGGTATCTGTATCTGCTATCTGGGTAAATGAATGCTTTTGTGACCCCGAGGGGGTCTGGACCTGTGACAGCACATCCTCTACGGATTTTTTTCCATGCCTGGCTCTGAGACTCAGATTTATCCAATCTTTTATTTAATAGAGCCACATTTGCATTTAGCACTCAAAACATTCACCCAATCAGGAGTCGGCGGTGCCGACATGGTCACTCCCACAGCTGTTTCTGTCCCTAATCCAGCCTCCTCCTGAGAAGAGCACTCAGCCTCAGACATGCTGACACACGTGTACCGACACACACAGACACACTGGGCATATAGGGGACAGACCCACAGTAAAGCCTGTCAGAGAAACACAGAGGGAGTTTGCCAGCTCACAACCCAGCGCTTATCCCGGTTCTGAAAACCCTTATACAAAGCCTCAGACCTGTTAGCGCTTTTATAAATACATATATAGCACCAAAATACTGTGCCCCCCCCCCTGATTTGCACCCTGTTACTTGATACAGCAGTGTAGAGGAAGGACCAGCGTCTCTGCAGCTCTGTGAAGAGAAAATGGTGCTGATGAGAGCTGTGATGGATAAGCCCCGCCCCCTTAATGGCGCGCTTCAGCCCCGCTATTTCTTAAAATATTTATACTGGCGGGGGTTCGGATTTAGTGCCTTGGCACTTAAAAACAACATTGCCAGTCTTATATGAGGTTTTTAACGCTGCCCCCCCCCCCCCCCCGCACCCTGCACCCTGTAGTGCCACTGTGTGTGGGAGCATGGCGCGCAGCGCGGCCACTGTGCGGTACCTTAAAGCCGTCACTGAAGTCTTCTGATCTTCTTCTACTCACCTGTCTTCTGACTTCTGGCTCTGCAAGTGGGGTGACGGCGGGCTCTGGGAACGAGCATCTAGGCGTACCTAGCGTTCAGACCTTCAGGAGCTAATGGTGTCCTGTAGTCAAAGAAGCAGAGCCTTGAAACTCACAGAAGTAGGTCTGCTTCTCTCCCCTCAGTCCCACGAAGCCTGTTGCCAGCAGGTCTCCCTGAAAATAATAAACCTAACAAAAGTCTTTTTCAGAGAAACTCAGGAGAGCTCCTCAGTGTGCATCCAGTCTCACTGGGCACAGATTCTAAACTGGGGTCTGGAGGAGGGGCATAGAGGAAGGAGCCAGTTCACACCCCTTTTAAGGTCTTGAAGTGCCCATGTCTCCTGCGGATACCGTCTATACCCCCCATGGTTCTTGAAGTGTCCCCAGCATCCTCTAGGACGTAGGAGAAATGTGGTTGGCTAGCAGTCAAGGTCTCCCTACTTTAATCACATATCAGTAGAGATTAATTGAATCTTCACTGGTGTAGACACAAAAACAACTACTAGTGCTGTGCAGCTTCATTGTTGTATATGGCTCATTGATTTCTATTTCACCTATTAATTTCTATTACCCTTTCATTTCAATGGAGTTTGTACAACATGTTAAACTTCATTAAAATGAATGAAACAGAAATCAATGCATTCAAATGTAACAAGCAGCCTGCAAGTTGACTACATTGCATTTGTAGCTCTATGATAGATGGAAAGTAATTACATAAACATAAAACAATCTCAGATGTGACAAGGTACAGACAGTGGTGCAAGAATTTTTTTTTTTCCAGTGGTACTGATAGTAAAAATGGGCATGGTCACATGCTCTGAGGGGGCGTTGTCACATTAAACTAGGGAAGTGGCTATATGCCAATAGGGGCATGGCCACATTATGCCACACACCGTAATGCCCCTTACGCATTATGCCAAACACCTCAATGCTTATTACACATTATGCCTCAGACCGTAATGCCCATCACACATTATGCCACACACCGTAATGCCTTACATATTATACCACACACCGTAATGCCTATTACATATTATGCCACACACAGTTATGCCACTGACACCATTTTATGTCCCACACTCAAAAACACTCCTTATAAATTATGCCCAAGTGGTGGGATGGTTGTACTGCGTTCCACCACCATATTTCTTAATGGTACTCAGTACAACCCCGTACCACTCTACTTTCAGCACTGGGTACAGAGAGCATTAGGGAGGTACAGAATACTTGCCCACTCTCCTGGACTGGATTTTCTGGGCAGTCCCCACACCCACTGAAGAGTGGCCAAATCTCCAGCATCCAGTCGGCTTCCAAGTAAAGTGAACTGATGAGGGAATTGCTAATTGGAGTGCCATATGGGGGGGGTTCTAAATTGTGCACATTTGCATCATTTAGCTCCACCACTAACCGCGGGCGCATGATTTGGGTCTAGTAATGTGCAGCTCTGCCCCGCCCCTCGCGGTGGCAAGATGTGTCTCCTCTCCAGGGCCAGTATTTACTAAAAATTCGAGTTTGTCCGATTTGTGGTTTTTTTTCTATGTCCCAATCCGGGAATTCACTAAGCACCAATCTCGGCAGTGTTTGGACTATTCGTAATGGTTTGAATGACAACGTTCAGAAATATGAATGAATAGACCATCGGTCAAACGCGGCTGTTATTTCATAGAATACGGGAATTCACTATTCATTCGTATTTGGGTGTTAGTTTCTGAGTTCTCAATTGCGGTCGTATTTTTTTGCGAATCGGTAAAAAAAGCGGCAAAAAAATAGACCTGCTTTTTTCATCCGTGTTTACATGTGTTGACACTTACAAATCATTCTAACCTGAATTAGGATGCTTATAAAAGGGACACAAACTTCTCTCATGCAAAATAACTTATTTCCTTATGTTTGCAGCCCAAAACTTGTAGATTTGTAAGGCAATACACATTTTTCAACATATATCCATTATTACACACATTTGTGTTCAACTTTCAAATATTTCAAATGTTGTTGTTTCTGCATCATGTTTTTAAATCTGATTACTTATTTTTAACACACACAAACATGGCACAACAATAATGTCAGTCATTTTCGGACTGAATTATCTAAATATTATCCCCAACATATTAGGACACTTTTAGCCAACTCAATTGTGTTTTTATTGTCAATTAATCTAGAGAAGAAATGTTAAACAGTTACAATTCACATTGTAAATTGTATTGGTCATGGATGAATCTGCCTGGCTGCCAATTAGTCTGTCTTCTGGCTCAAAGAATGATTAGAATCTAGAAAGAGTAATGATTGGAAAAAAATCAAGTGGTCTGCTTTCTGCCTGCTTAAGACAATCTGCCTGGCTGCCAATTAGTCTGTCTGCTGGCTCAAAGAATGATTAGAATCTAGAAAGAGTAATGATTAGAAAAAAATCAAGTGGTCTGCTTTCTGCCTGCTTAAGACAATCTGCCTGGCTGCCAATTAGTCTGTCTTCTGGCTCAAAGAATGATTAGAATCTAGAAAGAGTAATGATTAGAAAAAAATAAAGTGGTCTGCTTTCTGCCTGCTTAAGACAATCTGCCTGGCTGCCAATTAGTCTGTCTGCTGGCTCAAAGAATGATTAGAATCTAGAAAGAGTAATGATTAGAAAAAAATCAAGTGGTCTGCTTTCTGCATGCTAACATCTATGTGCAGCTCAAACAACAGTTTCCTGCTAACAAAAAATACAAAGATGATAAAGAAGAAATTTGCAAACAAAATTCCTGTTGTTTGTACCAGTTATAATTAATGATGTTGTACAAATTGTCAAGGAGCTAAGTGTTATATATATTCTGTTAATCATACACTTGGTAAGTGTTTTGTTTCTCTTCTCTTTAAAGAAATGGGTGCGTTTTTTTTAAAAATGTTTATTTGGGTGGTTGCTTGTCCTGGCCTTTGCCTGTACCACTGTCGTGTTGGCGTGCTCCGGTGGAGCGCCTTGGTGGTGATGACACTGGCGTTACATTTGGAGTAGTCGTACCAGAACTGCTGCTTGCTTGCTGTTGCTGCAGGGATCTGAGTGTTTCATTGAGGTTAGTGAGGGTGGCATTGAGTTCACGTGTTGCAACATTTTGATTGTCTACAATTATGGACATGGATTCATTGATCATTTGATTGCTTTCTAAAATGTTTATATAGCTTTGCTGTTGTCTGTGCTGTTCTTCCATTATGCGCTGTAAGTTGCCCATGACATGTGTAATGTCTGCACGCATGATTTCCATGGTATTTGCAATTCTTGTGTTTGTTTCATTTTGTCTACTCAGATTTCTGCTGATTCGTCTGAGGCGAGATGGTAGGCTTGCAAACATTTGGGTCTGCCTACGCAGGCAATCTTCATTAGTGGCCTGCTGTCTAGCCCAAATGGTCCAGAACACTTCATCAGGGCCTTGTGTTACTGGTGTTGTTGGGCTGTGTTGGGGTGGTGGTGTGCTTTGCTGTGGTGGAGTACTCACAGGTGCTGGGTGGCTGATTCCTTTGATTACTGGATGCATTTCTAACATGATTGTGTCATCCATGTCACTGTGTTGCTGTTGTTGTGGAGGGATGCTGGTACCAGGACTAGAAGCTAAAATTAAAAACATTTATCCGTTACTTATCCATATGTTTAATACATTGGTACAAAGCACTAAACATGGAACACATGTAATGGACTGGTGCTTTCAGATATCCGGCCTAGCAACATCATCACTCATTACTAAAATACATACATACAGTATGCCTGTTTGTGGCAAATGTGTCTGGTTACTTCATTCTGAAAGCAAACACATGAGTTGTATGGTACATCAGACATACTCCTGACTAAAAACACATTGTAATCCATAATGTGTTGCCTTATAGTGTCTCCAACCAAAACATAGTAATGTTTTTGTATGCAGTTGGCAATGTTAGGACAAACACACATGTGTAAATGATTCGAACAACCTTACTATTTGCAAAGCAAAAACATGAGTTTCTGTTGCAGCATCTTCCACACATTGTGCTACTGTTTGGCTGATGTGGACATACATATCTTTACTGGATGTTGTGAAGGCCATTTTGTTTGGTTTCCATTTCATGTTTTACTGACTTGGGTAAGTATAGCAGATTTTGATGGGTATTTACTTAATGAGTTTAAGTAAATGGTTTTTTAAAGATCTGACATTTTTAATTGTTATCACAGTTTGTTACTTACAATCAAGATGAGGGGAGTGTGGTTGGCGTCTTGGAGGTGTGTCCAAAATTTGGAGTGGGGGCACCGAACAAACAGTAGATAATCTTCGTGGCGGGGTAGCCTGCTGTGGTTGGCCCTGGACATCAGACCTTGCTTTCTTTGCTGGCAGATGTTTTTTGTGGTGTGTTCCAGAAGTGCGCCTTCTGCTGCTTAAGACTTCTTTGGATGGACCTAGTATTGAAAGTGACATTTTGTTATGGCCATTCATTTACAAACCTAACCTATACTACAATGGACACTTTACCTGCTTCCGCAGTGTCATCATCATCAGATGTGATGGGAGTGACTGTAGGACGACCAGTACTGCTTTTTTTCAACACTGTAAATCCAAATAAAAAAAAACATGCTATTGTTAATACATCCACCCATTATGCTTATAAACATTGCATCTTAAAAAAATGGATGTTTTATTTTGAAAATAAAAATAAGGACATTAAACACAAAAAGCACAACATCAAACCCAAAACAACATCCAATAGCCATATGCACTATGGAAAGTGCAACACAGGGAATCATACACAGGACACAGACATAGGACACAATTCCAAAAACATACACCAACAAGTCAAAACACACACAGCTTCATTTTATAATAAAAGGAAAAAAAATACAGATGCAATATAGAAATAGGCCTGTGATGTGGCACTCCAAACACACATTACCACAATATGAGGCCAAAAAAAAAAATATATATATATTTTTTTTAAAACAGTAAGGTAACTAAGTCTGCAGTTGTTGTGTCAGTGTACAAATACAGACTCAAAATGAACCAGCAAATAGTGGCCTTGACTTAAACAATATTACATTGAGTACTAATGAAATTACACATGTAACTGCCTTCAAAGACACTTTGCACTACTCCAGCCTCTAACATATCAACCACTGATTTGGAAACATTGCACATGGATAACTGAAAAAAAAAACATATTCCAACTTTCAAAATGTACAATGTGCAAAAGGAAAACATTATTGCGGGACAATTCAATGACACACCAAGTCCAAACTACACATGGAAAATGTACTGTCCAAAAACCACATGACATACAAGCAAGTAAGACGTTACATTGACTTTTGTATAAAACATGACCCAAAACAATGTATTTGATGACGCACACTTGAAGATGGGAGTAATATGCAATGTCACATGACACACATTTAAAACATACAGTAATCCAGAAGTAATGTCATAGAATGTTAAGGCAAATACACATGCTCACCATCCTTCCTGGGGCGATCGGAATCCCGGACATGGGTTGCAGACACTACTTCTGGAGGGAAATTAGTCCGCATGGGCTCCTCATAGTCCAGATATGTGGCAATAAAGGGCGGACCACCACCGGTTCTGCGAGCCGACTTCGCCTCCTTGGCCATTTTGGACTTGACACGTCGCTTTATGTCATAGTACCGTTTGCGGCACGTGTCCTCCGTCCGCTTGACCACCCCCTCACTATTTACAGCAGCAACTACTTTTGCCCACAACACCGTCTTCCTCCGTGTTGGCACCTTGGCTGACTCAGGCCCAAATAGCTGCCTCTGATACTACATCAGCTCCCGCACCAATGTCACATTTTCTGCATAACTAAACTTTACATTCCGCCCAGTCTTAGTAGTGGTGCGTGGCTGCTGAGCTCTCTGACTGTCACTATCACTGTCACTTGAGGCTGCTGCAGCAACCTCACCCACCTCCTCCACCTCACTAACCTCACTCACACTCACCTCCTCCACCTGACCGACCTCCTCACCCTCACTCACACCCTCCACCTCACCCACCTCTGAGTCACACATAATTGTGTGTCTAAACACTTAACACAGAAAAATAAAAAGACAAACAACACACTCCTCCACTACCACTGCACAAATCACACACACACACACACACACACACACACACACACACACACACACACAGTGACAAGGGACTATAAAAAAAAATTACTTGGACCAAAAATTAGACAAAACCACAAAATACAAGACTACAAGAATGACAAGACTACTTTCAAACACAATACTACACTCAGAAATCGCCCAAAAAACTCCTCACCAAACCAACCTCCACAGCACAACCTCCCTCCTCACCACTAACTAAACCCACGAGGTGCGGACGGTTTGGGGCGTATTTATATGGTTGCACACAGACACTCCTACCATCTGAAACACAACCAATCACGAACGGGGATGAAAATCGAAACTAAAAGTGAAAATGCGGCCGCGGGAAAAAAAAAACCCTGCCGCGTTTAACTTAGAAAAGAACCCAGCAAAAACAACAAAAACACGTATGCAAACGACAATGACGGCCGCAAATGTGCCAAAAAAAAACGACTGGCATCGACATCGGAAAACACGAAAACAATAAACTCGAATGCTTAGTAACTTGGCGTATATGGATTCAAAAAGTTGCATGAAAATGCACCCAATACAAAACGAGTTTAAACACTACACAAACCGACTCAAACACGAATATTAGTAAATACTGGCCCAGGCTTCTCCCGGAGAGGATATTTGAAATTGGCAAGTATGAGGTACAGCAAGTATGAGGTAAAACTTTTGCACAGTACTGTATATAGTTAAATACATATAAATATATGCAGTATATTATATATACACATTATACTAGTTTGTATGTATGTATACATGTACAGTATATTCAGTACTGTGCAAAACATGCATCATCACTTGGAAAGTGATAAAATGGAGAGTGAAAAAGTACCAGCCAATCAGCTCCTAACTGCCATTTTTCAAACACAGCCTGTGACATGGCAGTGAGGACCTGATTGGCTGGCACTGTTTCTTTCTCCATTTTATAACTGTCCAAGCAATGCTGCATCTAGCCAGGGCCGGTGCAAGGTTTCTCAGCACCCTAGGCAAATTGTCAGCTGCCCCCCCCCCCCCCCACATATATGTGTGTGTATGTAGTCTCATATATATATATACAGTATATATACAGTATATATATATATATATATATATATATATAAATATACACAGTGGTCGAAGTGGAAATTTTGAAGTGGGGGTATGCAAAAGTCAAGGGAAAGGGGGCGTGGTCATCCACAAGGGGGCGTGTCCCATGTAGTAGAACCCATTATACTATCTAGTACTGGTGCCCCTTTCACATTATAGCACATGGTACGAGTCGAAACTCACATTGTAGCACACTGAATGAGCCGAAATTCACATTGTAGCACACTGAATGAGCCGAAATTCACATTGTAGCGCACTGAATGATCCGAAACTCACATTGTAGCACACTGAATGAGCCGAAACTCACATTGTAGCACACTGAATGAGCCGAAACTCACATTGTAACACACTGAATGAGCCGAAACTCACATTGTAACACACTGAATGAGCCGAAATTCACCTTGTAGCACACTGAATGAGCTGAAATTCACATTGTAGCACACTGAATGAGCCGAAACTCACATTGTAGCACACTGAATGAGCCGAAACTCACATTGTAGCACACTGAATGAGCCGAAACTCACATTGTAACACACTGAATGAGCTGAAATTCACCTTGTAGCACACTGAATGAGCCGAAATTCACATTGTAGCACACTGAATGAGCCGAAATTCACCTTGTAGCACACGGTATGAGCCGAAACTTACATTGTAGCACACTGAATGAGCCGAAACTCACATTGTAGCACACTGAATGAGCCAAAATTCACATTGTAGCACACTGAATCAGCCGAAATTCACATTGTAGCACACTGAATGAGCTGAAATTCACATTATAGCACACTGAATGAGCCGAAGGGGGGTAATTCCAAGTTGATCGCAGCAGGATTTTTGATAGCAACTGGGCAAAACCATATGCACTGCAGGGGAGGCAGGTATAACATGTGCAGAGAGAGTTAGATTTGGGTGTGGTGTGTTCAATCTGCAATTTAATTTGCAGTGTAAAAATAAAGTAGCCAGTATTTACCCTGCACAGAAATAAAATAACCCACCCAAATCTAACTCTTTCTGCACATGTTATATCTGCCTCCCCTGCAGTGCACATGGTATTGCCCAGTTGCTATCAAAAATCCTGCTGCGATCAACTTGGAATTACACCCGAAATTCACCTTGTAGCACACTGAATGAGCTGAAATTCACATTGTAGCACACTGAATGAGCCAAAATTCACATTGTATCACACTGAATGAGCCAAAACTCACATTGTAGCACACTGAATGAGCCGAAATTCACCTTGTAGCACACTGAATGAGCTGAAATTCACATTGTAGCACACTGAATGAACCAAAATTCACATTGTATCACACTGAATGAGCCAAAACTCACATTGTAGCACACTGAATGAGCCGAAATTGTGACAGCAGGGAGAGAGAGAGTGACGACAGGGAGAGAGACAATGACGACAGGGAGAGAGAGACAGTGACGACAGGGAGAGAGAGACAGTGACGACAGGGAGAGAGAGAGAGACAGTGACGACAGGGAGAGAGAGACAGTGACGACAGGGAGAGAGAGAGTGATGACGGAGAGAGAGACAGTGACGACAGGGAGAGAGAGACAGTGACGACAGGGAGAGTGATGACAGGGAGAATGATGACAGGGAGAGTGACGACAGTGACGACAGGGAGAGTGACGACAGTGACGACAGGGAGAGTGACGACAGGGACAGTGTGTGTGTTTGTAGGCAAAATACACAGACTGCACATACACTCCACACATAAACACACCACACACATACTGTACATTTCAACAAGCATATACATTGTACTGCACATATATGTACCTGGGTTGCAGAGGAGAGACACTGCCAGCCACGGAACAGCCACTGGAATGATGAGGACACACCACAGCATTGCACAGCAGCTCCCAGTATCTGCAGGTCACTATGCAGACTTTTCCAGCAATAGATCCCTCATCCCCGCAGCGGTAGCTGCGATCACGGCTTTCTTTGAAGTGGAGACACAGCTGTCGTTTCTAAAATAAGGAATTCAGTTCATCAGGGGGGGTTTCTGGGTACCCAGAAACCCCCCCTGCGCCACGATGCTGATCGCATATGTACTTACATATGCGATCAGCATTGTGGAGGACAGCTCTTCCGATAAGAGCTGTCCTCCGCGATGCACAGCGGCAGCCTGACTTCCGGGATTCGGCCCCAGGAGTCAGTCTGCTCATGCGCAGGGTGACGGGGGTGGCCGCAAGGCATGCTGGGAGGGATCCGATCGGATCCCTCACACAGCGCCACGGAGAGAAGCCCATAGGCTTCAATGGACTATCGCCAGCTAAAGCTGGCGAACCCCACCGCGGCGCTGACCTGCCGGCCGGGGGATGGTACATCAGGAAAATGCGGTAAACAGGGGGTTTATCGCATTTTCTGCTTAGTACATCCCGCCCTGAGTCACGTTATATACATTAAGGAGACGTCCTCCTAGTACTCTCCTGGCCCTGGGTGCTCTTGATCGAGGGGTGGAGCTGGTAACAAGATGCAGGAAGGGGAGGGGGGGCAGCGGGAGCCCAATTGCGGGGTGGGGGGGGGGGAGATGAGATGAACCTAATAGGAACAAGATGCAGGGGAGGGGGGGCAGCGGGAGCCCAACTGGGGGGGGGGGCGAGAGAAGGGATGAACCTAGGAACAAGATGCAGAGGAGGGGAGGGGAGGGGGGGGGGGGGGGCAGTGGGAGCCCAATTGCGGGGGGGGGGGGGAAGGAACCTAGTAGGAACAAGATGCAGGAGGGGAGTGGCGGGGGGGGTGGGGGTGGCAGCGGGAGACCAATAGCTGTGGTGGGGGAGCTGGTAACAAGATGCAGGAGGGGAGGGGGGGGGGGTCAGCAGGAGCCCAATTACTGTGGGGGAGCTGGTAACAAGCTGCAGGGGAGGGGGGCAGTGGGAGCCCAATAAGTGTGGGGGAGGCTAGCTGGTGACTGTGACAAGATGCAGGAAGGGGAGGGGGGGCAGCGGTAGCCCAATTGCGGTGGGGGGGGGGGGGGGGAGATGAACCTTATAGGAACAAGCTGCAGGAGGAGATGGGGGGGGCAGCGGGAGCCAAATATAACTGTGGGGGAGCTGTTATTAACAAGAGGCAGCAGCAGCAGCCAGCAGGTGCCATGATTCACTGAGTTCCAGTGCTGATCACTGGAGCCAGTCGCGGGATTGAATGGAGGGAGGGGGAGCGCAGCGGCTGATGACAAGTTGCAGCCAGGCGATCGTAGTGGGGAGGCGGAGCCGGAGCAGTAACACAGTGCGGCAGCGGAGCGGACCAGGCCAGCCGCCGCGGGTGACTGCTACATGATGTGCCCAAATGCAGGGCGGAGGGGGGAAGGGGGAGGGGGACGGACACCGGGCATGACGCGGGCGGCGGGACTCGGGAGACCATCGCATGGGGGAGCTGCGGACCTGCGGTGAGACTACAGCTCAATGTGATAACGATAATGTGGGACCCCGGACTCAGGACAGGAGCACAACATGCGGCAGACAGGCGGCCGCGGCAGCCTGAACACAAGTCAAACACATTCCACACTGACACTATGCGGGCTATCGCAGAGAGGTGTGGGGGGGCAGGTTTGCTGAATCAATCAGGGACTCACGAGTCCCACATAGTAAACTCACTCATTTGAACTTTGAAGACAGACGTGGTGGGGCGCCCACGAGCTGCTCCTCTGTCTCTTAAAGAAAAGGAGGAGTTTGGCTGGGCTGAGGCTAAGCAGTGCCGCCCTCCAGTGGTCGCCGCCCATAGGCAGCTGCCTAAAGCTGCCTAGTGGTAGCGCCGGCCCTGCATCTAGCCCTTAGACAGTTGCCGATAAAATGCTGCAAAAAATAAAAATGCTTTCAAAAATAGAAGTGTTAATAGTTATTTTTATCAATGAACAAAATGGAAAGTGAATGAACAGAAGAGAAATCTAAATCAAATCAATATTTGGTGTGACTACCCTTTGCCTTCAAAACAGCATCAATTCTTCTAGGTACACTTGCACACAGTTTTTGATCTTTTGTTCTATACTACAGATTTAGTGCATCCGTTATTAATAAACTAGTCAAATTTTCCCCATTATCCAATCCTATTTAACCTTATTGTTCACCTCAAAGCAGCTATTCCATGAAATACATAAGCATGGCGGCATAACAACTAGCCCTTGCCCCTGAAGTACCCTCAGACTATCATCCAATGACTGTCAAATTCCTATACCCTGCACTATGTCACAGACCATTCAAGCTTCGTTCATAGGGCCTAATTCATGTTTGTACGCTAATGCATAGCAAGTACAATTTTCTAGGCTATGGAATTACTGATGTTAGCAAGAAAAGCTGCCACCCAGAAATGAAAAGAGGCACCCACTGGATCTATAGCAAACTCATTCGCAACTGCATACACAATTGCAGCCTCAACGCAACAATGAGGAACATCAATGCTAAGGGTGGCCCTATGGCTATGCAGACTGGACACAGCAGTAGCAGCTCAGACGCAATGTTTTTGCAAGTATGAGCTCACAGCAGAAGCATCTCTAGAGAGGAGGGGACCTGTGTGCAGACTCCATGTGTGGGCCCCCTCCTCTCCCGTAGCCAGCCGCCGCCGCTGTTAGCGCTATGAGCAGTGAGACTCTGGCACAGTGCCAGAGTCTACAGCGTATGCATAGGACTCCAAAAAATGGCTGCAGCACCATTTTTTTGGAGTCCTGCACCTGCGCTGTAGACTCTGGCACTGGCCAGAGTCTCTAGTGCTCAGTGCGCTAGCAGCGGCGGCGGCTGGCTACGGGAGAGGAGGGGGCCCACACGGTAAAGGTAAGTATAGGGAAAATGGGTGCAGTGTGTGCAGTGTGGGCCCCCTCTAGAGCCAGGGGCCCATGTGCACCGCACACACTGCACCCATTATAGATACGCCAGTGGCTCACAGCTATCAGGAGGTACATGCCTCGAAACGGCCATGACACACCTGCGTTTTCCCAACCACTCCCCATAAACACCTCCAAATGGTCAGTTCCTGTCAATCACTTTTCAATGAAATCCTGATTATGAGAATGATCGCAGCAACGCACATTGCAGTCTCGGCACATGCACAGTCTGCCGATAATCTCTCTGTTGCATGATAGCCAATGAGTACAAACATGTACATATTATGATACTTACCCCTGTCTCTCCCCCTCTGCTCGGTCAGACTGATAGGCACTGTTGAACAGCATTGCTGTGTAAGATGCATTGACATGATACTAGAAAGAGGCTGTGGAGTGTGAGTTCAATCTGTGTGGAGACCCAACAAGATCTTCTCCAATAAATTGTCCAACTTTCTGAAGTGGTTTCTGCGTGGCCAAGGTGGCAAGTTACAGAAAATAAGGCACCTGGAAAATGTGAGAAAAAAAAATGATGATGGAAAAAAAGGGACAAGATATGAAATTTTCAAAAAAGGTCAAAAAAGTTTAAACGTTAGCTACAATTAGTTGTACTTTAATGTTTTACCACTGCCCTTCACTGGGTTCAATTGATGATTATTGTTGATTAGATTTTAAGGTCTGAATTGTAATTTTAAGGTCTGAATAAACTATTATTAAAGTGCAGTGATTTAAACATAAACTAAATCTGAAGTGCATGTTATTTATGGATTTAGTGGAATACAGATCCTACTGTAACATTTTAAAGACTGAAATGTTTTGTTTGTAGGGTGAAGACAAAATGCATAACATTAAGGTGCTGATGCGGGGTGGTCTTCAGTATGCCGACTGACGGGATCCCAGCGCATAGTATACCGGCACCGGAATCCCGACAGCCGGCATACCGACACTTATTCTCCCTCGTGGGGGTCCACGACCCCCCTGGAGGAAGAATAAAATAGCGTGGCGAGCGCAGCGAGCCCGCAAGGGGCTCTCTTGTGCTCGCCACACTGTCGGTAAGCCGGCGGTCGGGCTCCCGGCACCGGTATGCTGGTCGCCGGGAGCCCGACCGCCGGCATACCATACTGAACCCGCTGATGCGTGCTGCTTTTATTCTGTGGTTCTGCTGTGTCTTTTTCTTTAAATGGAGCATGCGGGCTTCATGGTCTCAAGACTCAAACATAAATATCACTACCTGTACTACACTAACTACCAACCACAGAGCACTGCAGTGACCACCACATGATACAGATAGCATCAGTGAATCCCATATCAAACAGAGAGTGCCGCATTAACTTCCGAGCAAGTAATGCGATGCCTTGCATGCAACTATGAATCAGAATTTTGAAAGTATGCTTGTTGCCTTTCACAGTGATGCATGGGACGGAGCTGCTTAGCATATTTAAATGTTAATATTTCTATGCATATTTAAGCTATGTGGCAGATTTTTTAATTTGAAAATATGGCATATAAGGGGACATTCCGACCCGTTCACATGCAGTGGTTCATTGCTGCGGTGCTAACGGGTCGGGACTACGCCTGCACGGTGCCCGCAATGTGCAAGTGTGCCCCATGCCCTCATTCCGAGTTGATCGCACGAAGCTACTTTTTGCAGCCAGTGCGATCAACTAGACGCCACCTATGGGGGAGGGATTTTTTGCATAGCAAGGCTGCGAACGCTTGTGCAGCCCTGCTATGCAAAAAAAGTTTTGTGCAAAAGAAGACCAGGGTCAGACTTACTTATCCTGTGCGACGGATCCAGCGACGAAGGTCCCAGAATTGACGTTAGACATCCTCCCTCCAAACGCCTGGACACGCCTGCGTTCGCCTTACCACTCCTTGAAAGCGGTCAGTTGACGCCCCAGAATGCCTCCTCCCTGTCAATCTTCTTGCAATCGCCACTGCAATCACTTTTGCTGCTGGCGGCATCACTGCCCAGCGACGGCTGTCGCTGGGCAACAACGCGTGTGCACATTGCGGGCGCGGCGCAGGTGCAGTCCCGAAACGTTCGCACCACAGCGATGAACCGCTGCGTGCAAACGGGTCGGAATGACCCCCATTGGGTAGAGTAAACACAGCAGAAAGAATTAAGTAATAAAGCCACTGTATAGGTCATTGGTACGGCCTCATCTAGAATACTGTGTTCAATTCTGGAGGCCATATCTTCAAAAGGATATTAATACATTAGAAACTGTACAAAGAAGGGCAACTAAAATGGTGCATGGCCTACATCACAAAACATACCCAGAAAGACTAAAAAAATCTCAATATATATAGTTTGGAGCAGAGAAGTAAAAGGGGGACATGAT
This sequence comes from Pseudophryne corroboree, assembly GCF_028390025.1. Lineage (NCBI taxonomy): Eukaryota > Metazoa > Chordata > Amphibia > Anura > Myobatrachidae > Pseudophryne > Pseudophryne corroboree. Next base: position 130,149,504 of record NC_086450.1, read on the forward strand.
AGAAACTTTCAAATATATAAAGGATTTTAACAAAGTCCAGGAGGAAACCATTTTCCAAATGAAGAGAAGCAATAGGTCACGAAGACATGCACTGAGACTGGAGGGGGAGAGGTTCAGGGGAAATTTGAGGAAACAATACTTCACAGAAAGGGTAGTGGAAAAGGGGAATAGCCTCCCATCAGAGGTGGTAGAGGCTAAGACAGTACAGCAATTTAAACATGCATGGGATATACATAAGGATATCCTTACAAAGAAATAAGGATCAAATAATGTTTGAGATAAAAAAAATATGGTGCAAAAAAAAAAAAGGGGGCAGACTAGATGGGCCAAGAGGCTCTTCTCAGCCGTCAAGTTCTATGTTTCTAAATCAAGCTAAATCTGGGAAGGAGGGAGGAGGAGGGAGAGGAGGAGGAAAAGGAGGAAGAGGAGGAGGAGGAGGAGGAGGAGGAGGAGACCACCCAGCAGGACACATGATCCAGGTCACCCAGCAGGTGCACAGCGAGAGCTCACCATCCGTTTTCCAGAGCACAATGGTGATGCATTGTAAATGGCAGGTGGACGTTTTGCCACATAACTCTGAAGATAAGCAAACAATTACAATGCCAATATAATTCTGCAAATCTACGGACTAAGAGCTTTAATTTGGTGTATGTGCTCTGCTCAGGCAATGGCATTATAGAAATATGTCACTCATAAAAGTCATCCTTTTGCTATTAATATATAGATGATGATGATAATAATAATAATAATAATAATGATCTGTGCCCTCTTTAGTCTGATATGTCTAATATCTGCCCCCATCTGTCTAATAAATTTAACCTGTGACCCCTTTGGACTAATAATCTGTGATCCCTTTAGTAGAATGATGATGATGATGATGATGATGATGATGATGATGATAACAACAACAACAACAACAGTGATATTATTATTGATGTGCGGATTAAATATTGACACATTTCATAGCCACGTCTGACTGAGACAACCTGAAAACTTTAAAAAGTATCTTATTTTTTCTATAAACTGTAATGCTCATCTATTCTTAAAAAATTATATTTATTAAAAATGAATGTTTAAAATACACAAATGGGATGATACAGAGCTGAAAATAAGTCAACTTGCAATTACGCCATCATTGCAGGAATGGATATAAGTGCAGATATTCATATCTATGCAACCGCTCCACACACTTCATCTCATAGTCATCATTATTATCCCTGCGTACTTGCACCAGCCCTGTCCCAGATGCAAGAGATCCAACTGAAAATCACTGTCCTTTTCATGTATGCTCAACTCAGCACAGCCTGCAGTTGCATCATCAGGAACTCGCCATTGCCTCTTTGTCCAGATACGAACATCCCAGTACCACCCAGATATGCCCTTTAGTTGCAAATGAAGATGTGACTGAGTTGCATTCATCTCTAAACTGCCTGCGGGACTGGTCATCTGGTCCTGCAATGACCTTTTCAGAGAATGCAAACAAGAAATTGTATTTACAACTTCCACCAGAAAGCTGTGTGCGGGAGGCATATGTTACTACCTTACCAATCAAATAGAGAAGGAAACATATGCTTCCCATAGTCCGGCTTCCTCCAACAACAACGATTACGGATCATGGAATGACTTTAGCAGCAAAGTGAATTTTTGTTTTTCTCCTGTAAACGAATTACAGGCGCCTGACACCTACTCACAGCATGTCTAGTGACTCATGAATAATCTAATACCAGGAGAACAAAGAGTACTGCATACACCACAAGCTTATTTTGGTCTTATTGAAGGGCTTGTAGAATTGTGAAGAATTGCCTCTACATTTATTATGATTAAATGGTAATGTGTGTTCATTGATGCTCACAATAACACTGCACCAGGAAGATTGAAAAGGTCTTAAACAGATTGGCCAAGTATTTTTTAAATTGCCGGGGAAGTAAATGATGACATTGACAAGGCATTAAGGAAAACCTGTTGTCTGCACATAGTGGAAGTTGCCAAATACTGTAGGTTTAATCAAATTAATGAGAAAGAAGCTTATTCATTAACTAAGCACCAGTGATGTCATTAACCTAGGGGGGATGTACTTAGTAGTGAAAAGAGTGGTGAAGAGAGCCAGTGGAGAAGTTGCCCATGGCAACCAATCAACTGCTCTGTATAATTTAATAGTATACAAATTATAAATATTTCTTCATTGCTGATTGGTTACCATGGGCAACTTCTCCACTTGCTCACTTCGCCACTCTTTTCACTCTTTAGTACATCTCCCCCAATAAGAGGAGATGTAGCAAGCCTTGGAGAGAGATAAAGTGGAGAAGCTGTCCAAAGCTACCAATCCAATTGTGTCATTTTTCAAGACTGTGCTAGATCAATGACAGTTAGCAGCTGATTGGTTGCTTTGGGAAACATTTCCACTTTAACTCGCTCAAAGGCTTGATACATCGCCCCCTTTGTGCCTCAGTGATGTCATTATTACCTAGTGAGTGGACAGGCTGCTTTCTGACTAATATTTGTTTAGCTTGGAAATGCCATCTCCACTTCATTGTCTGATTTGCTTGTCACTCAATAGATAGAAAACAAGTGTCATTTAGATTATTGCAAGAGCATAAAAGCATCAGAATCTAACTTCTATAACATATTAACCTTTTACTGCCTGGGCGGCAGGCCAAATTCACACCTCATTACTATTAGAGGAACAGACATTTGAAAGCATTTCGGGGTAGATGTACTAAGGGGGTCATTCTGACCTGATCGCACGCTAGTTTTTTTTCGCTGCACTGTGATCAGGTCAGAACTGCGCATGCATATACACCGCAATGTGCAGGCACGTCGCACGGGCACAAAGCGGATCGTTGCTGTGCAATAGAATTTATGAAGAATTTCAATCGCACGGATGATCGCGCAGAAATTGACAGGAAGAAGGCATTTATGGGTGTCAACTGACCGTTTTCTGGAAGTGTTTGGAAAAATGCAGGGTGTCTGACATCAATTCCGGCCCCGGACAGGCTGAAGTGATCGCAAGGGCTGAGTAAGTTCAGAGCTACTCAGAAACTGCACAAAATGTTTTTGCACAGCTCGGCTGCACATGCGATCGCACACTTCCAAGGCTAAAATACACTCCCCTGTGGGCGGCGACTATGCGTTCACACGGCTGCTAAAAGCAGCTAGCAAGCGATCAACTCGTAATGACCCCCTAAAGCCTTGAAAATTGATAATTTCACAGTGATAAAGTACCAGCCAATCAGCTCATAACTGTCACGTCACAGGCTGTGTTTGAAAATGACAGTTAGGAGCTGATTAGATGGTAATTTACCACCGTGCAATTTATCACTTTTCGGGACTTAGGGGTATTCAATTACCATCGAAGAAGCTTCTGGTTATTTTCCCGATGTTTCTTCAATGTTTTTTCACCAGGAAAAAACATCCTTTTCACTCAAAAACACACACGTTCAGCAAAACCTGTGTATTTTCGGTAGAAACAGCCTCATTTTTGGGTGAAAACGAGTCTGTTTTCAGAGATTTTGCTTCACCTGCCCGAGGAAGGTGAAACAAATCCCTGATAAGCTGCGTCTAGCATCAGCTTATGAGGGCTAATTGAATAGCCCCGGCGAGACAATTACCCATGATTAATGATCACGTGTAATTGAATATCCCCAGTACGTCTGGCCCAAATGCTAAACTTCACCTTCCACGATGGCAGACAGGGCCGGATTAAGCCTTGGGGGGCCTGGGGAACTTAAGACAGGTGGGCCCTGGTGGAAGGAGGGGTGTATATTAGATTGTGCATAGCTCCCAATATGACTCATTCCAGGAGGGACAAAATGCTCTCTACCTGGACTTCCCTCTTAATATATGATTGGTGTGACCGGTGTTGAACTATTTCATTGATAAGAAAGGTGTTTCAAGACAGGTGATTGCAATGATGAATTAAAATGGAAGTCCAGGTCAAGAACATTTGTGCTTCCTGGAATGGTTCATGTTGGGAGGTATGGATTGTGTATATTAATTTTAAACCAATGGTGTATATTAGATTTAAACTAATAGTTTCATAATACCAGAGTACTGTTTATAACTCCACCTAATTGAAAAAGAACTATTTTATAAAATGTATTGTAGTGGAACAAAGACAACTTAACCTTAAAATACGCATAGAAAAATAAAATCTATAATTTATCATATCACATGCAAGAATAGCAGCAGCCTCTGTACTACTTACACATTGGGACAGGACTCAGGAGGACTCTGTATGTGTCTCTCTCTAGACCCTCAATAGATAACAGGTTACACAGGACCCTGACACCCAGTCGGGAAACAGGTGAAGCTGAGATCCCTGTGTCACTTACAGCTGTCTTCACCCTCCTAATTATCCTCTGTCGGAAAGCTCCATAGGTACCTCATGAAACCTGATACTCCTGTGTCTTTGCGTGCACTGCATACTGTCCTGTTCACATTTTGGTTGCTTGGTTCTGCTGCTGCATAAAAGAGAAAGCTAGTGATGTCAGTGTGCTCTGGCTGGGGGGCCCCCTGACAAAGGGGGGCCTGGAGTACAGTATATTTTGCAAAAACCCCCCTTAATCTGGCTATGATGGCAGATATTTGCGGATGCTTAGAAAAATCTTAGGAAATATTGTTGGGTAGATGCCAATCTTTCTGCTCATTCAGCTGCCATTTTATTACTAATTTTGCCACAAAATACAGTGGAGTTCCAGGGATGAACAAAGTTGTATGCAGTGTATTAGCCAAGGGCATCCAGAAGCCTTAGGTGTCTATTCATGAAAAACATGGAAAGAGAATTGATACTTTTCACTATATATCAGTTAAGTTTGTTTAACTTTCAGGAAGAAAAAGCAATACCTTAAATACACAATCTGTTCAGGCCGCTGCGACCGCTAAGTGTGTGTGTGAAACCCTATGAAATGCGTACATGTTGCGTAAGCACGCTGTCACGCTGTAAGCACAAAGTAGCTACATGTGCGGTGGAATACACTTTATAACCCCTAACAGGAAAGGAATGCGACACCAATTGTATATGTAATGTTGTGGTCCAATGCAGCAACAAATGTTTACTTAAAAGGGGGTACAACAGAAATACAATAACACAAGAGAAGAAGCTAAAACCAATAATAGATACGTTTGATAACCTGCGCCAACAGGATCCGGTCCTCAGTCAATCTGGAAAGATGACCTTCAGAGCATGTGTCTGAGACCGGCCAGGAGGCTTGGCTTTTATACAATAGTCCAAAGCATGAAACAAAGGAAACTGTAATCTCTTCATCCATAGGTCAAAGGGCTGGACATTTACAGTACAGTAGGGGTCATAGGTTGGTTTGAATAGGTGGGCGATACCTGGTCCATGTGCACTTGCAGATGTTCTCCACTGGGTTCCAGCCGAATATCAAGAGTATAGTAAATACAGTGTAATATTAATATTACGTTCCTGCGCATATCTATGCGCAGGAACGTGCTACTTTCTGCAAACTGCCATCGGAATATTGCCCTTGAAATACTGTACAACTGGATACCAAACACCACCTCCTAACCTAATTCTGTCCCCTCATATCCTGTAAAGTTGAATCCCTCTGTTGTTATACCTCTGAAGCAAATGTAACTTGCTAGTGTGGTGTGTGTAGACTATGTGTAAATTATGTACTATGGATTAAATATGAGATATGTCTTTGTGGCTTTTCCATGCGAATGCATATGCTACCGTATTTACTCATACCACGCGTTAATACGCAGGACCTCGTGAGCCAATATACGCAACGTGCGGGTATGCGCATGCACGGCAGAACAAGCACGCGCACGGAGGCCACTCCGTGTGGTGTTTGCACATGATGCATGTGGCTATAATATTTTCGACTTCGACATATTGCATCTGTTCGATACGATTTATAGCTTTAATTAGTAGTAATTCATATATACTTACCTTCCCGGTGAAGCGATGCGGAATCCAGGGCTCCTGCGATGCCGTCCACAAGCTGCAGTCCTTTGCAGAAAGCAAGCACAGCCTCTGTGTGCACCAGGGCTGGCAACAGAAATCTTGAGGCCTGGTACAGTGATATCTCTGGGGCCCCGCACAGTCTGTGCCTCCCTTTCTCCTTCCCACATATCCCACAGTCTATTTCTCCCCAATGACTTCATGCTGCATTCCCAGTTTCCCCACCCCATCCCAAAGCCCTGTATCCCCTCATCAATCCACTATTACCCCCGGGGAGATACTCACCTGCTGCGCTGCACTCCCCGTATCCAGGCCTGAACACAGCACAGCAGGTAACATGCGGCCCTCGCACCCCACCAGAAGAGGCTGGTGCAGGGCATGGGAATCCTGGCCAGAAGAGCAGCTGCCATGTCCCGTAACTGCTTGCAAAAGAGCTAGACCCGAAAGAGCGAGCGCACACCTGTGCCGCACAGTCACTGTATGTGAGAGGCACTCTGAGGCTGCAGCCACACCACCTACAGCTCCCTGCCCTTTTTGGACAAGACGGCTCACATCCCTGCCAGGTACTAAGCGTCATATTCTTGGGGCCCCTCTGATCCTTGGGGCCAGTACAGGTACCCTCTTTAACTCCCCCTGTCGCCGGCCCTGGTCTGCACACAGACAGTGGAGCTTTGGACCGGAGGGAGGTAGGGGGTAAGCTGCGGACATCAGCGAGCAAGTAGTCTGAAGTGACCTAGCATATGCCGGGCCACTTTGGAACAGAGATGGGGTGGAGGCATATTAAGACAGCCATGGGGAGGGTAGGTGCATCAGGCATGCAAAATTGAGTCAGCATATGGATATGTTGGGTCACCTGTAATGTATGTGCAGGGCAGCGGCGGAGATGGTGAGCAGCGTGAGCTATTGGCGGGGGGGAAATGGGTAATTAGACTGAGGTGACCTGACATTTGCCGTGTCACCTCCATATAGGACAGAGCGGCAGTGGGGGTGGTAGTAGGGGCAGAACGAGCCCAGCAGTGAAGGTATCACTGCAGTAACTTTACAACACATACACTGGCCCTTCTCTTATCTCATTCAGTGGAGTGGTCAGTGTATGACTGGCCAGTCATCACAGAATGGAAGAACAGCGTGGAGGCGGGGAGACAGTCGTCATTAGATGTTAAATCCGACAGCAATCTGAAATTGTGCCTTTATGAATTGCTCTTTCCATACTACTGTATGGGGAATCGATTCAGGCACAAAGCGGGGGTGCCACTGTATATGTCAAGAACTTCTCCGCGGTAACCCCCTTCGTGAATAGCACTAAGCAGAGAAAAGCCTTGTTTAAGGCAAAACATGTCTTTTCTCTGCTCTATGAATAGACCCCTTAATCAGGCTCTGCAGCCTTTTCGAGCTTCCCGGGATGCACAGCTTCAAATCTCAATCCCTTCTGGGGATTGGATGTAAAAAGTATTATTTATCTAGTTTTAAAGTACAACCGGAATACCACAGTTTGGGCATTTTTGTTATTTTTTATTTTATTTTATTTTTTAGTTTAGTTTTATCTAATTCAGCTCTAGACTTGGGCAGTTTTCTTATTTTATTTATACTCCCCTGGTAGACAGCCACACCCTCTCAACTGGCTAGCCACACCCTTTCAGCTTTGCACTGCCTCGATCAGTGGGCCCCTATCATTGTATTCCCCTGTGGGAACTTCATGACTCAGTCCAACAATTGCACCCTTGTCCACATATGTTTTGGTTACTGTTCACCTACTGTAACACTAATAACTAGAGATGAGCGGTTTCGGTTCCCTGAGAACCAAACCCCCCCGAACTTCATGCTCTGACCCCGGCTCGGGACTTCCCGCCAGACTCGGAAACCAGAATGAGGCAAAACGTCATCATCCCGCTGTTGGATTCTTGTGGGATTTGGATCCCATTTAAACTAGAGATGTGCACCGGAAATTTTTCGGGTTTTGTGTTTTGGTTTTGGATTCGGTTCCGCGGCCATGTTTTGGATTCGGACGCGTTTTGCCAAAACCTCCCTGAAATTATTTCATCGGATTCTGGTGTGTTTTGGATTCGGGTGTTTTTTTACAAAAAAACCATCAAAAACAGCTTAAATCATAGAATTTGGGGGTCATTTTGATCCCATAGAATTATTAACCTCAATAACCATAATTTACACTCATTTCCAGTCTATTCTGAACACCTCACACCTCACAATATTATTTTTAGTCCTAAAATTTGCACCAAGGTCGCTGGATGGCTAAGCTAAGCGACACAAGTGGCCGACACAAACACCTGGCCCATCTAGGAGTGGCACTGCAGTGTCAGACAGGATGGCACTTCAAAAAAATAGTCCCCAAACAGCACATGATGCAAAGAAAAAAAGAGGCGCACCAAGGTCGCTGTGTGACTAAGCTAAGCGACACAAGTGGCCGACACAAACACTTGGCCCATCTAGGAGTGGCACTGCAGTGTCAGACAGGATGGCACTTCAAAAAAATAGTCCCCAAACAGCACATGATGCAAAGAAAAACAGAGGTGCACCAAGGTCGCTGTGTGACTAAGCTAAGCGACACAAGTGGCCGACACAAACACCTGGCCCATCTATCTAGGAGTGGCACTGCAGTGTCAGACAGGATGGCACTTCAAAAAAATTGTCCCCAAACAGCACATGATGCAAAGAAAAAAAGAGGCGCACCAAGGTCGCTGTGTGACTAAGCTAAGCGACACAAGTGGCCGACACAAACACCTGGCCCATCTAGGAGTGGCACTGCAGTGTCAGACAGGATGGCACTTCAAAAAAATTGTCCCCAAACAGCACATGATGCAAAGAAAAAAAGAGACACACCAAGGTCGCTGTGTGACTAAGCTAAGCGACACAAGTGGCCGACACAAACACCTGGCCCATCTAAGAGTGGCACTGCAGTGTCAGACAGGATGGAACTTCAAAAAAATAGTCCCCAAACAGCACATGATGCAAAGAAAAACAGAGGCGCACCAAGGTGGCTGTGTGACTAAGCTAAGCGACAAAAGTGGCCGGCACAAACACCTGGCCCATTTAGGAGTGGCACTGCAGTGTCAGACAGGATGGCACTTCAAAAAAATAGTCCCCAAACAGCACATGATGCAAGGAAAAAAAGAGGCGCACCAAGGTCGCTGTGTGACTAAGCTAAGCGACACAAGTGGCCGACACAAACACCTGGCCCATCTAGGAGTGGCACTGCAGTGTCAGACAGGATGGCAGATTTAAAAAATAGTCCCCAAACAGCACATGATGCAAAGAAAAAAAGAGGTTCAATGAGGTAGCTGTGTGACTAAGCTAAGCGACCCAAGTGGCCGACACAAACACCTGGCCCATCTAGGAGTGGCACTGCAGTTTTCTAGCGAGAGGATGAGTGCTTCCATCCTCATGTGAAGCTGAACCACTAGCCATGAACAAAGGCCAGGGCCTCAGCCGTTCCTTGCCACTCCGTGTCGTAAATGGCATATTGGCAAGTTTACACTTCTCCTCAGACGCTTTTAATTTTGATTTTTGGGTCATTTTACTGAACTTTTGTGTTTTGGATTTTACATGCTCTCTACTATGACATTGGGCATCGGCCTTGGAAGACGACGTTGATGGCATTTCATCGTCTCGGCCATGACTAGTGGCAGCAGCTTAAGCACGATGTGGAAGTGGATCTTGATCTTTCCCTATTTTACCCTCCACATTTTTGTTCTCCATTTTTTAATGTGTGGAATAATATGCCAGTATCAATAGCAATGGCCTACTACTATATATACTGCGCACAACTGAAATGCACCACAGGTATGGATGGATAGTATACTTGACGACACAGAGGTAGGTAGAGCAGTGGCCTACTGTACCGTACTGCTATATATTATATACTGGTGGTCAGCAAACTGTGCAAAACTGAAATGCACCACAGGTATGGATGGACAGTATACTTGACGACACAGAGGTAGGTAGAGCAGTGGCCTACTGTACCGTACTGCTATATATTATTTACTGGTGGTCAGCAAACTGTGCAAAACTGAAATGCACAACAGGTATGGATGGATAGTATACTTGATGACACAGAGGTAGGTAGAGCAGTGGCCTACTGTACCGTACTGATATATATTATATACTGGTGGTCAGCAAACTGCAAAACTTAAATGCACCACAGGTATGGATGGATAGTATACTTGACGACACAGAGGTAGGTAGAGCAGTGGCCTTCTGTACCGTACTCCTATATATTATATACTGGTGGTCAGCAAAATTATGCACTGTACTCCTACTATATACTACAATGCAGCACAGATATGGAGCGTTTTTCAGGCAGACAACGTATAATACTGGTGGTCACTGGTCAGCAAAACTCTGCACTGTACTCCTCCTATATAATATACTGGTGGTCCCCAGTACCCACAATAAAGCAGTGTGAGCACAGATATATGCAGCACACTGAGCACAGATATGGAGCGTTTTTCAGGCAGACAACGTATAATACTGGTGGTCACTGGTCAGCAAAACTCTGCACTGTACTCCTCCTATATAATATACTGGTGGTCCCCAGTACCCACAGTAAAGCAGTGTGAGCACAGAAATATGCAGCACACTGAGCACAGATATGGAGCGTTTTTCAGGCAGACAACGTATAAAACTGGTGGTCACTGGTCAGCAAAACTCTGCACTGTACTCCTCCTATATAATATACTGGTGGTCCCCAGTACCCACAATAAAGCAGTCTGAGCACAGATATATGCAGCACACTGAGCACAGATATGGAGCGTTTTTCAGGCAGACAACGTATACTGGTGGTCACTGGTCAGCAAAACTCTGCACTGTACTTCTCCTATATAATATACTGGTGGCCCCTAGTACCCACAATAAAGCAGTGTGAGCACAGATATATGCAGCACACTGGGCACAGATATGGAGCGTTTTTCAGGCAGACAACGTATACTGGTGGTCACTGGTCAGCAAAACTCTGCACTGTACTCCTCCTATATCATATACTGGTGGACCCCAGTACCCACAATAAAGCAGTGTGAGCACAGATATATGCAGCACACTGAGCACAGATATGGTGCCTTTTTCAGGCAGACAACGTATACTGGTGGTCACTGGTCAGCAAAACTCTGCACTGTACTCCTCCTATATAATACTGCTGGTCCCCAGTCCCCACAATAAAGCAGTGTGAGCACAGATATATGCAGCACACTGAGCACAGATATGGAGCGTTTTTCAGGCAGACAACGTATACTGGTGGTCACTGGTCAGCAAAACTCTGCACTGTACTCCTCCTATAATACTGCTGGTCCCCAGAATAAAGATATGCAGCCCCCTGAAACAAAGTGAGAGGACGCGAGCCACGTCCTCTCACTATCATTTCCAATGCACGAGTGAAAAATGGCGGCGACGCGCGGCTCCTTATATAGAATCCGAATCTCGCGAGAATCCGACAGCGGGATGATGACGTTCGGGCGCGCTCGGGTTAACCGAGCTATACGGGAGAATCCGAGTATGCCTCGGACCAGTGTAAAATGGGTGAAGTTCGGGGGGGGGTCGGTTTCCGAGGAACCGAACCCGCTCATCTCTAATTTATACGCCAGTACCGCTGGAATTATACGCCAGTACCACTGGAATTAAACGGCAGAATCACTGGATTTATATGGCAGTACCGCTGGACATATACGGCAGTATCACTGGACATATATGGCAGTACCACTGGACATATATGGCAGTACCACTGGACATATACAGCAGCACAAGACACTACAACTGTACTGATGCAGCACAACACAGCACCACTGGACTGGACTTATACAGCAGCACTGGACATATGGCAGCAGAGGACACCACCACTGTGACTGGACTGATGCAGCACAAGACACTACCACTGTACTGATGCAGCACAACACAGCACCACTGGACTGGACTTATACAGCAGCACTGGCAGCAGAGGACACCACCACTGTGACTAGACTGATGCGGCACAAGACACTATTACTGAACTGATACAGGACACTGAGGATGGAGATACGTCCTCTCTCTACACTCTCCAATGCCGGAGTGAACATGGCGGCGATGCGCAGCTCCTTATATGGAATCCAAACCCCGCGAGAATCCGATAGCGGGATGATGACGTTTTGCCTCGTTCTGGTTTCCGAGTAGGCGGGAAAACCAGAGCCTGACTCGGATCCGGTCTCGGGAAGTAAAGTTCGGGGGGGTTTGGTTCTCTGGGAACCGAACCCGCTCATCTCTAATATACACACATTTCTGTTGCCAGCCCTGATCGGTGTAGATAATGTAGATGTTTGAAATTAGTGTAAAATTACAGAAAAATACTTTAGAAACATTTTTTTTTGAGCCCCAAAATACAGAAAATGTTTTAAATTGCTGGAAAAACTTGCTGACTGTCATTTTTCAACCATTACAAAAAAGAAAAAAAAAATCACCCATTTGACCCTTTCATTATGGCCACTAACATCTTACATATTGGCCTGCATTCCGAGTTGTTCGCTCGCTAGCTGCTTTTAGCAGCCGTGCAAACGCTAAGCCGCCGTCCTCTGGGAGTGTATCTTAGCTTAGCAGAAGTGCGAACGAAAGGATCGCAGCGCTGCTACAAAAAAAGATTGTGCAGTTTCTGAGCAGCTCGAGACTTACTCCTAGCTAGCGATCACTTCAGACTGTTTAGTTCCTGTTTTGACTAGAGATGAGCGGGTTCGGTTCCTCGGAAACCGAACCCGCCCGAACTTCAGTTTTTTTTACACGGGTCCGAGCGACTCGGATCTTCCCGCCTTGCTCGGTTAACCCGAGCGCGCCCGAACGTCATCATCCCGCTGTCGGATTCTCGCGAGGCTCGGATTCTATCGCGAGACTCGGATTCTATATAAGGAGCCGCGCGTCGCCGCCATTTTCACACGTGCATTGAGATTGATAGGGAGAGGACGTGGCTGGCGTCCTCTCCGTTTATAGAGAGTGAGACTAGAGTAGAGAGAGACACAGTATTATTTACTTTAGTAATTTTGGGGAGCATTAGGAGGAGTACTACTACTTGCTGAAGTGATAGTGTGACTGTATATCTGACTTGTGGGGGAGACAGTGGGGAGCAGTTAGAGTCTGAGAGCAGGAGTACATATTTTAACGTACAGTGCACACTTTTGCTGGCACTCTGCTGCCAGAGTGCCACACTGCCATTGTGACCACACTGACCACCAGTATATATTGTGATTGTCTGCTTAGGAGTACTACTTGCAAGTTGCTGATAGTGTGACCAGTGACCTGACCACCAGTTTAATTAATCACCACCAGTTTAATATATATATATATATATATATATATAATTGTATATAATATATATATAATTGTATATGTATACCACCTACCCGTGTTTTTTTTTCTTTCTTTCTTCTTGATACATACTACTATAGTAGCTTACTGTAGCAGTCTGCGGTGCTGCTGAGCTGACAGTGTCCAGCAGGTCCGTCATCAGTCATTACATAATAAATATATATACCTGTCCGGCTGCAGTACTAGTGATATTATATATATATATATATTAATTTCATCTCATTATCATCCAGTCTATATTAGCAGCAGACACAGTACGGTAGTCCACGGCTGTAGCTACCTCTGTGTCGGCAGTCGCTGGTCCATCCATAATTGTATACCACCTACCCGTGTTTTTTTTTTTTCTTTCTTCTTGATACATACTACTATAGTAGCTTACTGTAGCAGTCTGCGGTGCTGCTGAGCTGACAGTGTCCAGCAGGTCCGTCATCAGTCATTACATAATAAATATATATACCTGTCCGGCTGCAGTACTAGTGATATTATATATATATATATATATATTAATTTCATCTCATTATCATCCAGTCTATATTAGCAGCAGACACAGTGCGGTAGTCCACGGCTGTAGCTACCTCTGTGTCGGCAGTCGCTGGTCCATCCATAATTGTATACCACCTACCCGTGGTTTTTTTTTTCTCTTTCTTCTTGATACATACTACTATAGTAGCTTACTGTCGCAGTCTGCGGTGCTGCTGAGCTGACAGTGTCCAGCAGGTCCGTCATCAGTCATTACATAATAAATATATATACCTGTCCGGCTGCAGTACTAGTGATATTATATATATATATATATATATATATATATATATATATTAATTTCATCTCATTATCATCCAGTCTATATTAGCAGCAGACACAGTACGGTAGTCCACGGCTGTAGCTACCTCTGTGTCGGCAGTCGCTGGTCCATCCATAATTGTATACCACCTACCCGTGGTTTTTTTTTTCTCTTTCTTCTTGATACATACTACTATAGTAGCTTACTGTAGCAGTCTGCGGTGCTGCTGAGCTGACAGTGTCCAGCAGGTCCGTCATCAGTGATTACATAATAAATATATATACCTGTCCGGCTGCAGTACTAGTGATATTATATATATATATATATATATTAATTTCATCTCATTATCATCCAGTCTATATTAGCAGCAGACACAGTACGGTAGTCCACGGCTGTAGCTACCTCTGTGTCGGCAGTCGCTGGTCCATCCATAATTGTATACCACCTACCCGTGGTTTTTTTTTTCTCTTTCTTCTTGATACATACTACTATAGTAGCTTACTGTAGCAGTCTGCGGTGCTGCTGAGCTGACAGTGTCCAGCAGGTCCGTCATCAGTCATTACATAATAAATATATATACCTGTCCGGCTGCAGTACTAGCGATATTATATATATATATATATATTAATTTCATCTCATTATCATCCAGTCTATATTAGCAGCAGACACAGTACGGTAGTCCACGGCTGTAGCTACCTCTGTGTCGGCAGTCGCTGGTCCATCCATAATTGTATACCACCTACCCGTGGTTTTTTTTTTCTCTTTCTTCTTGATACATACTACTATAGTAGCTTACTGTAGCAGTCTGCGGTGCTGCTGAGCTGACAGTGTCCAGCAGGTCCGTCATCAGTCATTACATAATAAATATATATACCTGTCCGGCTGCAGTACTAGTGATATTATATATATATATATATTAATTTCATCTCATTATCATCCAGTCTATATTAGCAGCAGACACAGTACGGTAGTCCACGGCTGTAGCTACCTCTGTGTCGGCAGTCGCTGGTCCATCCATAATTGTATACCACCTACCCGTGGTTTTTTTTTTCTCTTTCTTCTTGATACATACTACTATAGTAGCTTACTGTAGCAGTCTGCGGTGCTGCTGAGCTGACAGTGTCCAGCAGGTCCGTCATCAGTCATTACATAATAAATATATATACCTGTCCGGCTGCAGTACTAGCGATATTATATATATATATATATATTAATTTCATCTCATTATCATCCAGTCTATATTAGCAGCAGACACAGTACGGTAGTCCACGGCTGTAGCTACCTCTGTGTCGGCAGTCGCTGGTCCATCCATAATTGTATACCACCTACCCGTGGTTTTTTTTTTCTCTTTCTTCTTGATACATACTACTATAGTAGCTTACTGTAGCAGTCTGCGGTGCTGCTGAGCTGACAGTGTCCAGCAGGTCCGTCATCAGTCATTACATAATAAATATATATACCTGTCCGGCTGCAGTACTAGTGATATTATATATATATATATATAATAATTTCATCTCATTATCATCCAGTCTATATTAGCAGCAGACACAGTACGGTAGTCCACGGCTGTAGCTACCTCTGTGTCGGCAGTCGCTGGTCCATCCATAAGTATACTAGTATCCATCCATCTCCATTGTTTACCTGAGGTGCCTTTTAGTTGTGCCTATTAAAATATGGAGAACAAAAATGTTGAGGTTCCAAAATTAGGGAAAGATCAAGATCCACTTCCACCTCGTGCTGAAGCTGCTGCCACTAGTCATGGCCGAGACGATGAAATGCCAGCAACGTCGTCTGCCAAGGCCGATGCCCAATGTCATAGTACAGAGCATGTAAAATCCAAAACACCAAATATCAGTAAAAAAAGGACTCCAAAATCTAAAATAAAATTGTCGGAGGAGAAGCGTAAACTTGCCAATATGCCATTTACCACACGGAGTGGCAAGGAACGGCTGAGGCCCTGGCCTATGTTCATGGCTAGTGGTTCAGCTTCACATGAGGATGGAAGCACTCAGCCTCTCGCTAGAAAAATGAAAAGACTCAAGCTGGCAAAAGCACCGCAAAGAACTGTGCGTTCTTCCAAATCCCAAATCCACAAGGAGAGTCCAATTGTGTCGGTTGCGATGCCTGACCTTCCCAACACTGGACGTGAAGAGCATGCGCCTTCCACCATTTGCACGCCCCCTGCAAGTGCTGGAAGGAGCACCCGCAGTCCAGTTCCTGATAGTCAGATTGAAGATGTCAGTGTTGAAGTACACCAGGATGAGGAGGATATGGGTGTTGCTGGTGCTGGGGAGGAAATTGACAAGGAGGATTCTGATGGTGAGGTGGTTTGTTTAAGTCAGGCACCCGGGGAGACACCTGTTGTCCGTGGGAGGAATATGGCCGTTGACATGCCTGGTGAAAATACCAAAAAAATCAGCTCTTCGGTGTGGAAGTATTTCAACAGAAATGCGGACAACATTTGTCAAGCCGTGTGTTGCCTTTGTCAAGCTGTAATAAGTAGGGGTAAGGACGTTAACCACCTCGGAACATCCTCCCTTATACGTCACCTGCAGCGCATTCATAATAAGTCAGTGACAAGTTCAAAAACTTTGGGCGACAGCGGAAGCAGTCCACTGACCAGTAAATCCCTTCCTCTTGTAACCAAGCTCACGCAAACCACCCCACCAACTCCCTCAGTGTCAATTTCCTCCTTCCCCAGGAATGCCAATAGTCCTGCAGGCCATGTCACTGGCAATTCTGACGAGTCCTCTCCTGCCTGGGATTCCTCCGATGCATCCTTGCGTGTAACGCCTACTGCTGCTGGCGCTGCTGTTGTTGCCGCTGGGAGTCGATGGTCATCCCAGAGGGGAAGTCGTAAGCCCACTTGTACTACTTCCAGTAAGCAATTGACTGTTCAACAGTCCTTTGCGAGGAAGATGAAATATCACAGCAGTCATCCTACTGCAAAGCGGATAACTGAGGCCTTGACAACTATGTTGGTGTTAGACGTGCGTCCGGTATCCGCCGTTAGTTCACAGGGAACTAGACAATTTATTGAGGCAGTGTGCCCCCGTTACCAAATACCATCTAGGTTCCACTTCTCTAGGCAGGCGATACCGAGAATGTACACGGACGTCAGAAAAAGACTCACCAGTGTCCTAAAAAATGCAGTTGTACCCAATGTCCACTTAACCACGGACATGTGGACAAGTGGAGCAGGGCAGGGTCAGGACTATATGACTGTGACAGCCCACTGGGTAGATGTATGGACTCCCGCCGCAAGAACAGCAGCGGCGGCACCAGTAGCAGCATCTCGCAAACGCCAACTCTTTCCTAGGCAGGCTACGCTTTGTATCACCGCTTTCCAGAATACGCACACAGCTGAAACCTCTTACGGCAACTGAGGAAGATCATCGCGGAATGGCTTACCCCAATTGGACTCTCCTGTGGATTTGTGGCATCGGACAACGCCAGCAATATTGTGTGTGCATTAAATATGGGCAAATTCCAGCACGTCCCATGTTTTGCACATACCTTGAATTTGGTGGTGCAGAATTTTTTAAAAAACGACAGGGGCGTGCAAGAGATGCTGTCGGTGGCCAGAAGAATTGCGGGACACTTTCGGCGTACAGGCACCACGTACAGAAGACTAGAGCACCACCAAAAACGCCTGAACCTGCCCTGCCATTATCTGAAGCAAGAAGTGGTAACGAGGTGGAATTCAACCCTCTATAAGCTTCAGAGGTTGGAGGAGCAGCAAAAGGCCATTCAAGCCTATACAATTGAGCACGATATAGGAGGTGGAATGTACCTGTCTCAAGCGCAGTGGAGAATGATTTCAACGTTGTGCAAGGTTCTGCAACCTTTTGAACTTGCCACACGTGAAGTCAGTTCAGACACTGCCAGCCTGAGTCAGGTCATTCCCCTCATCAGGCTTTTGCAGAAGAAGCTGGAGGCATTGAAGGAGGAGCTAAAAGGGAGCGATTCCGCTAGGCATGTGGGACTTGTGGATGGAGCCCTTAATTCGCTTAACAAGGATTCACGGGTGGTCAATCTGTTGAAATCAGAGCACTACATTTTGGCCACCGTGCTCGATCCTAGATTTAAAACCTACCTTGGATCTCTCTTTCCGGCAGACACAAGTCTGCTGGGGTTCAAAGACCTGCTGGTGACAAAATTGTCAAGTCAAGCGGAACGCGACCTGTCAACATCTCCTCCTTCACATTCTCCCGCAACTGGGGGTGCGAGGAAAAGGCTCAGAATTCCGAGCCCACCCGCTGGCGGTGATGCAGGGCAGTCTGGAGCGACTGCTGATGCTGACATCTGGTCCGGACTGAAGGACCTGACAACGATTACGGACATGTCGTCTACTGTCACTGCATATGATTCTGTCACCATTGAAAGAATGGTGGAGGATTATATGAGTGACCGCATCCAAGTAGGCACGTCAGACAGTCCGTACTTATACTGGCAGGAAAAAGAGGCAATTTGGAGGCCCTTGCACAAACTGGCTTTATTCTACCTAAGTTGCCCTCCCACAAGTGTGTACTCCGAAAGAGTGTTTAGTGCCGCCGCTCACCTTGTCAGCAATCGGCGTACGAGGTTACTTCCAGAAAATGTGGAGAAGATGATGTTCATTAAAATTAATTATAATCAATTCCTCCGTGGAGACATTGACCAGCAGCAATTGCCTCCACAAAGTACACAGGGAGCTGAGATGGTGGATTCCAGTGGGGACGAATTGATAATCTGTGAGGAGCGGGATGTACACGGTGATATATCGGGGGATGATGATGAGGTGGACATCTTGCCTCTGTAGAGCCAGTTTGTGCAAGGAGAGATTAATTGCTTCTTTTTCGGTGGGGGTCCAAACCAACCCGTCATTTCAGTCACAGTCGTGTGGCAGACCCTGTCACTGAAATGATGGGTTGGTTAAAGTGTGCATGTCCTGTTTATACAACATAAGGGTGGGTGGGAGGGCCCAAGGACAATTCCATCTTGCACCTCTTTTTTCTTTCATTTTTATTTGCGTCATGTGCTGTTTGGGGAGTGTTTTTTGGAAGGGCCATCCTGCGTGACACTGCAGTGCCACTCCTAGATGGGCCAGGTGTTTGTGTCGGCCACTAGGGTCGCTTATCTTACTCACACAGCTACCTCATTGCGCCTCTTTTTTTCTTCTTTGCGTCATGTGCTGTTTGGGGAGTGTTTTTTGGAAGGGCCATCCTGCGTGACACTGCAGTGCCACTCCTAGATGGGCCAGGTGTTTGTGTCGGCCACTAGGGTCGCTTAGCTTACTCACACAGCTACCTCATTGCGCCTCTTTTTTTCTTCTTTGCATCATGTGCTGTTTGGGGAGTGTTTTTTGGAAGGGCCATCCTGCGTGACACTGCAGTGCCACTCCTAGATGGGCCAGGTGTTTGTGTCGGCCACTAGGGTCGCTTATCTTACTCACACAGCTACCTCATTGCGCCTCTTTTTTTCTTCTTTGCGTCATGTGCTGTTTGGGGAGTGTTTTTTGGAAGGGCCATCCTGCGTGACACTGCAGTGCCACTCCTAGATGGGCCAGGTGTTTGTGTCGGCCACTAGGGTCGCTTAGCTTACTCACACAGCTACCTCATTGCGCCTCTTTTTTTCTTCTTTGCGTCATGTGCTGTTTGGGGAGTGTTTTTTGGAAGGGCCATCCTGCGTGACACTGCAGTGCCACTCCTAGATGGGCCAGGTGTTTGTGTCGGCCACTAGGGTCGCTTAGCTTAGTCATCCAGCGACCTCGGTGCAAATTTTAGGACTAAAAATAATATTGTGAGGTGTGAGGTGTTCAGAATAGACTGAAAATGAGTGGAAATTATGGTTTTTGAGGTTAATAATACTTTGGGATCAAAATGACCCCCAAATTCTATGATTTAAGCTGTTTTTTAGTGTTTTTTGAAAAAAACACCCGAATCCAAAACACACCCGAATCCGACAAAAAAAATTCGGTGAGGTTTTGCCAAAACGCGTTCGAACCCAAAACACGGCCGCGGAACCGAACCCAAAACCAAAACACAAAACCCGAAAAATTTCAAGTGCACATCTCTAGTTTTGACATCACAAACACGGGGAGGGGGGGGGGGGTGTAGTATGTTATGCTGGCGGTCGGGCTTCCGGCAGCCAGCATACCGGAATCCCGACCACCGGCATACCGACAGCTGGGCGAGTGCAAATGAGCGCGCCACGCTATCTATCCTCCCTCCAGGGGGGTTGTGGACCCCCAAGAGGGAGAAAAGCTGTCGGTATGCCGGCGGCCGGGATTCCGGCGCCGCTATGCTGGTCGTCAGGAGCCCAGCCGCCGACAAACGGAAGACCACCCGTGTGGGGAATGCTGCTGGTGTATGTGTGTGGGGGGTGCTGCTGGTGTCTGTGTGTGTGGAGTGCTGCTGGTGTATGTGTGTGGGGGATGCTGCTGGCGTATGTGTGTGGGGGGTGCTGCTGGTGTATGTGTGTGGGGGATGCTGCTGGTGTATGTGTGTGGGAGGCGCTGCTGGTGTATGTGGGTGGGGCGTGCTGCTGGT